>NC_084563.2:28329598-28354598 GCF_033978685.3 Nerophis lumbriciformis | reverse complement strand
GGTGGTGATCGGTAGAAAGCTCCGCCCCTCTCTTCACCCGAGTGTCCAAAACATGAGGCCGCAAATCCGATGACACAACTACAAAGTCGATCATGGAACTGCGGCCTAGGGTGTCCTGGTGCCAAGTGCACATATGGACACCCTTATGTTTGAACATGGTGTTTGTTATTGACAATCTGTGACGAGCACAAAAGTCCAATAACAAAACACCACTCGGATTCAGATCCGGGCGGCCATTCTTCCCAATCACGCCTCTCCAGGTTTCACTGTCGCTGCCAACATGAGCATTGAAGTCTCCCAGTAGAACGAGGGAATCACCCGGGGGCGCACTCTCAAGTACTCCCTCGAGTGAATCCAAAAAGGGTGGGTACTCTGAGCTGCGGCTTGGCGCATAAGCGCAAACCACAGTCAGGACCCGTTCCCCCACCCGAAGGCGGAGGGAAGCTACCCTCTCGTCCACCGGGTTGAACTCCAACGTGCAGGCTCTGAGCCGGGGGAAAACAAGAATTGCCACCCCAGCCCGTCGCCTCTCACTGCCGGCAACGCCAGAGTGGAAGAGAGTCCAGCCCCTCTCGAGAGAAGTAGTTCCAGAGCCCTTGCTGTGCGTCGAAGTGAGTCCGACTATATCCAGCCGGAACTTCTCCACCTCGCGCACTAGCTCAGGCTCCTTCCCCCCCAGCGAGGTGATGTTCCACGTCCCAAGAGCTAGCTTCTGTAGCCGAGGATCGGACCGCCAAGTGCCCTGCCTTCGGCTGCCGCCCAGCTCACATCGCACCCGACCTCTATGACCCCTGCTATGGGTGGTGAGCCCATTGGAGGGGGGGACCCACGTTGCCTCTTCGGGCTGTGCCCGGCCGGGCCCCATGGGGGCAGGCCCGGCCACCAGGCGCTCGCCATCGTGCCCCACCTCCGGGCCTGGCTCCAGAGGGGGGCCCCGGTGACCCGCGTCCGGGCGAGGGAAATCTGGGTTCCTTGTCAGTGTTCCTCATAGAGATCTTCGAGCTGCTCTTTGTCTGATCCCTCACCTAGGACCAGTTTGCCTTGGGAGACCCCATAAAGCCCCCGGACAACATAGCTCCTAGGATCATTGGGACACGCAAACTCCTCTACCACGTTAAGGTGGCAGCTCAGAGAGGAGTATATATATATATATATATATATATATATATATATATATTTATATATATATTTATATATTTATATATATATATATTTATATTTATATATATATATATATATATATATATATATATATATATATATATATATATATATATATATATATATACATACATACATATATATACATACATACATACATATATATATATATATATATATATATGTATATATATATATATATATATATATATATACATATATATATATATATATATATATGTATATATATATATATATATATATATATATATATATATATATATATATACATACATATATATGTATATATATATATATATTTTTTTTTTTCCCCACACATACATATATTGCGCTCTACTACGGTATCGAGCACTATTTTTTGGATAACCTTATTAAGACATATACATACATATATATATATATATACATACATATATATATATATACATACATATATATGTATATATATATATTTACATACGTGTATATATATATATATATATATATATATATATATATATATATATATATATATATATATATATATATATCCACATACAATAAAGTACTATCTATCTATCTATATATATCAACATATGTGTGTATATATATATACAGTATATATATATATTACAGGCCCCCAAGTCAAAAAGTTAGAAGAGTGGTGTTCTAAAGGTTCCATTGTGTAAAAGTATAATTGGTGTTAAGTCAAACACTGCCAGAGTCAACTTCCAGGTTGTAGTCTAGTCTGCTTATATAATCTCATCATCCAGCTCACATCCTGGCACCCTCACAAGGTTAGGATGAAATACGAGCACGGTTATGGAGATCGCTTCTTTTATTCCTTATTATTGCATCGTTAATCTATTTTCTCTCTCTCTCTCTCTCTCTCTCTCTCTTCTTGATCCTCCTCCAACTTCCACCGTGGGCCCCGGCAGAGGTGGAACAAAAAGGTAAGCCCGACTTGCACGTGTCTAAAGAACATTCCATCTCAGCATCGCTGCCATGGTATGAAAACCTTCCGCTCCCACTTTAGAAAGACTGCTTGTCATTAGGTCCATGTCGGTACCGGCTGCAACGTCACTTAGCCCACTCTCCGAGGGTCAAGCACCTTTTCATGATGAGCAGAGGATTGCTTTGACATTTAATATTCTTGCCTGTGATATGAAAATGACACCACAGCTTTGAATAGCCAATCAAAGTTCAATTAATGTTCCCCAGCCCGCCACACGGGAGACAGGAGAAGAACTGGAAAAGCACAAGGAGCTTCTAGACTGTCGTTGTCCGTATCTGGTTTTATATGTACAGTAGAATATGTGACTCCAGTCCCTAAGACCGTGGTCACACAAGTCACTGCTTCTCCCACAGCGCTCATAAAACATGGCCTCTGTATTCAAAGACGGGAATAGCAAACATAGAAATGAACAGTAGTAGCAATGTAGAAAGAGAACAGCAGCACAAAGTCTCATGAGGACCTGGGACTAGACGTGGGACTAGGTTTGTCTCTGCTGCGTTGTAGGATGATGTGCAATCACAGACCTGCATCACAATTCAGGTCTAGGACCTACTTTCAAATTAATGACAAAGTGTCAGCAAAAAAATCAAGCTAGTTGCTATTTTACTGTTTCCTGATGCGAAAACGCTGCTCTTCATCCCCCAGTCTTCCTGTGTCCCGGGATTCTACGAGGAGTCTACCAAAGTGAGCACCTCTTCGAGTCCGACCACCAGTCTGGAGCCTGGTGCAAAGACCCGCTGCAGGCCTCGGACAAGATTTACTACATGCCCTGGACCCCGTACCGGACAGACACCCTGACTGAGTACTCGTCTAAGGAGGACTTTATCGCCGGTCGTCCGACCACCACGTACAAACTGCCGCACCGGGTGGACGGCACCGGTTTTGTGGTCTACGACGGCGCGCTGTTCTTCAACAAAGAGCGCACTCGCAACATTGTCAAATTTGACCTGCGCACCCGCATCAAGAGCGGCGAGGCCATCATCGCCAGCGCCAACTATCACGACACCTCGCCTTACCGCTGGGGGGGGAAGTCGGACATCGATTTGGCGGTGGACGAGAACGGACTCTGGGTGATCTACGCCACGGAGCAGAACAACGGGCGCGTGGTGGTGAGCCAGCTCAACCCGTACACCTTGCGCATCGAAGGCTCCTGGGACACGACCTACGACAAACGCTCCGCCTCCAACGCCTTCATGATCTGCGGGGTCCTGTACGTGGTCAAAACCGTCTACGAAGACGATGACAACGAAGGGACGGGGAACAAGATCGACTACATGTACAACACGGATAAGAGCAAGGAAATGAACGTCAACATCCCCTTCCCTAACTCCTACCAGTACATCGCTGCAGTGGATTACAACCCCAGAGACAACCTCCTCTACGTGTGGAATAATTACCACGTGGTCAAGTATTCCCTCGACTTTGGCAATAATGGTGAGTACCAAACCCAAACCCCCCTGTCATTCCGCTTTGTAACTATCAGACACTCCTGATAGTAGGAATAAGTCTTCCTCTTTTTGATGTCGCATAAGGGATTCTGTCATTCTATCATTAACACGATAAAAAAAGATGGCCATCTGTGGTACGCAAGTATGACCCCCCTCGCCGACACACAACATGGTGTCAGCATTTTAGCGATTAAAGAAAAACCTGTGAGTTCTTTGAAAGTTTGATGGTACATCTTTCTCTGATGCTGATCAGAGGCAAGTTGAAAGAAAATATGCGGGTAATGCACGGAACAAGCTGGAAACAAGGTTTCATGCTGTATTTCACTCGCTCCCACCCCAAATGCTGATTACAGAAGAGATGAGTCATATTTCTTTCTGGAGGACCATGGCTTGTGTCTGATGCCAAGATGTTATTTAATGCCAGAATGTGAGAGTTAGACCAACACCGGTCTGAGCTGCGTGATTAAAGCCTGAAGTGGAATTAATAGGATATACTCTGACACGTATTTACAACCAGACATGATTTAAAGGTCACGTTTTGTCACATAGTAAAACCGTTCCGAGGTGTCCTGGTAACTGTGACATGCTTTGGTCAAAATACCCCAAGGATCAAGAATTACTCGACACTTTTATGAACAGCCCTGATCAGAGCAGCTAGTTTCGGGGCTCATGCTGATGTGATGTGTGGCTCTTTTTAAGGGGGCTTGGATTTAAGGTTTCAGCCAGAAACCAGAATCTAAAGGAGCTCCTGTCCTTCAGAGAACCAGTGTCTTCTGCAGTGGACAGATTTCTGAAAACGAAATAGCCCTGATATGCAAAACACAAATGCGGAGGACGCTGGTTCTCACGAGGCTCTATACTCCTGACCAAAGTCTGGATCTCTAACAATACCTAAACATAAGCCACACCCATCTATTCTGCTTTGGATCTGCAAGCCAGCTGGAGAGACCCAGACTGCAACAGACAATCAAATCATAGGCATCGACCTTCCCCCTCATCCAGGACTTACACCAGTCCAGGGTTAGGAAACGGGCATGAAGCATCACTGCAGACTTCTCACACCCTGGTCCTAAACGGTTCAAACTCTGTTACAAATCACTGTTTGCCAAAACAAACGTCATAAGAACAGTTCCTTCACTCAGGCTATCAATCTGATGAATGCTATGAAATAACTCTGGGACAAGTCTGTCTCTGTGAATGTACTAACTCATGCTCACGTCATCATCCTTTAGGTACTTGTTTATGATTAGTTAATATTTATTGCTCACATGGAACGGGAGTGTTTACCGAGTCACATTCCAATCAGTCAATAAAGCTGATTCTGATTTTATACATACAGTATATAAGTCTGTAAGGCAGGAGTGTGCACATTTAAACATGAAATATTTACACAGACGCCTGAGTTTATTCACCAGTTTACCAAAATGCAGTGTCTGTAACACAACATGCACAAGTCTAAGGGGTCCTGGTCATCTTCCTGCGTGCTGAGGCCACGGGGGTCTTCTTCTTTGGTATTGGAGTTAAGGGCACTCGGGGTTGCGCTGCCCGGTGTTTTCTCTGCCTGGTTTTCGCTTCCCCTTTTGGCTTGGAGGCAGGTCAGGTCGTCTTTGGGCTTGTGCCATTTTCTTCCTGTGCGGCGGTCCGGCCTTTCGGGCCTCGTTGGTGTTGGTGGATTTCAGTTCTGTGTGGCAGATCTGTTTCCTTTTCTGATGGCCTTTGGCTTTTGAGCTGTGTGCATTTTGTCGTTTCTTCTCCATGACGAGGGTGAGTCCATAACGTGCTGACTGAATGAATGTGTTTGATTCAATGTGAACAGTTTTATTAATCCACTGTGACCTCTTCGGCAATGTCCTGGGTCTGGTGTGACAAGGCTAAACGTAATTAGCATTGTGTAAAGAACAAGGTTTATATATATATATACATATATACACATACATTTATTTATATATATATATATATATATATATATATATATATATATATATATATATATATATATGCATATATATATATATATATATATATATATATATATATATATATATGTATATGTGTATATATGTATGTATTACATATGTATACTATCTATATATGTATGTATATACATATATATATATATATGTGTATTTTCATATATGTATATATATACATTTATATATATATATATGTATATATATATATATATATATATATATATATATATATATATATAAGCGGAACATGTGCCACAGTTTTAGGACACATCAGAGTACTGAATAATAATAATAATACAACACCTTTTGTGTTAAAATCAGTTAAAAACGTGCACTGACGTTTTTGTAATGATAATTATTAATAAATGTAATAATAATTATTAATAAATGTAATGATAATTATTAATAAATATAATGATAATTAAGTGACTAGTGGACTAATTGAAAACGCTGACTAGTCATTAATTGGAATAATGCTTAGTTGCATAGAACCACAATGTCAGTACGTGGACTATGGTGTGGTTGTTCTCCCAGGATGCAAGTGAACTTGGACCGGACTTGGCGTGGAGGTAATGACATCTTTATTTTAACACTAATAAAAGGAATAAACAAAAGGCGCGCACAAGGGCGGAAGTAATTTTTCTTAACATGGTCACTACTGCCTAGTTTCTCTTGTTACATTCTTATTTTACTGTACTCATTGTTGCTTTTTATTTGTATTCTATTGTAATATTTTTCTATTTTGTTTCCATTTATACCCCCATTATTTACTTTTTACTTTTTAAATTTGATCTCAATTCTGTACATTGCTGCTGGAATTTTAATTTTCCTGAGGGAACTCTCCTGAAGGAATCAATAAAGTACTTTCTATCTATCTATCTATCTATCTATCTATCTATCTATCTATCTATCTATCTATCTATCTATCTATCTATCTATCTATCTATCTATCTATCTATCTATCTATCTATCTATCCGTCTATCTACAAAACTTGGCTATAAAAACAAAAACTATCACAAAGGCAGAACTATGGACATAAAACAGAAGACACTAACTGTGGCATTAATAAACAAAATTTACTTGCGATGAGGTGAACAGGACAGCATGGACTATGAAACAAGCAGAGTGAACTAAGCATGAAATTGTAAACATGACATGAAACAGAGTGATGTCGCCAGAAGACTGCCTGGCATCAATGGCTTTAAATAATACAGACATGATTGACGACAGGTGCGCGAGTGCAAAACGTGAAACAGGTGAAACTAATGGTCGCTATGGTGACAAAACAAACAAGAGTGCCCAAAGTGTCCAAACAGAACATAATCAAAACAAAACATGATCACACAGATGTGTTTGTTTCATCTCTCCTATTGGCAACATTCCTGCTAGCCAGCGACTAGCATAGCAAACGCTCTGGACTACATCCTCCTGCAAAACTTCATGTTCTATCCACTCCACCTCATCAACTGCTATCACATAATGTCAAAATGTTTCATGCTAATACTCATAAACAAAGTGCTAGCTGACATTGTGTTATATTGCCATTTCTTTTCTGACTCCACAGCAGCTGTTTGGGCTTTGTATTTATTATTTATTTGTCTTTTTCCAGGAGCAGACAGACTTGACAATGATCCACCTACACAGCATTGTTTATCCCACTGGTGTGGGCAGAGCTTCTGTCTCCTGCTTCAAACTTTACTGAGCAAAACAAGGAAAGAGCACAATAATAATATGCTGCTATCTGCTTTTCAAATACTTGCATATTTTCAACCCCATTGTGCACCTGAGGGCGGGTAAAGAGGTCTGAAAATATTAATAAATACTAAATCATATTAACAAATGATGCGCGATCCCACTGATTGTCGTTCCAATCTGATGCCGAGTCAATTTCAGACTGGTATCAGAGATACTGATCTGATAATAAACAAAACAAAATAAACAATGTGTGTATTTAATACGACAGCATAAATAATACAGTTATGTATTGTTATTATTCATTAAATATGATTTATTATACAGCATTTATGATACCTAAAGGGACAACCGGTAGAAAAATGGATGGATGGATGGCATTTATGATATTATTTAACATTATTATTTTTGTATTTTATTTTATGTATTATTATTCATTACATATTATGTATACTACAGCATGTATGATATTATTGATCATTATTTGTTTATTATTTTATATTATTCATCATTATTCATAATATATTATGTATTATATAGCATTTATGGTATTATTTATCATTATTATTGTTTATTATTTATTATTATTCATCACTGAGATAGGCTTTAGCGACCCCCCGTGACCCCAAAAGGGACAAGCGGTAGAAAATGGATGGATGGATGGACATATGTATTATACAGTATTTCTGATATTATTTATTATTATTATTATTGTTATTCTTCATTATAAATTATGTATTATACAGCATGTAAAATATTATTATGGGCCCATTTATTATTGTTATTATTCATTGTATATTATGTATTGTACAGCATTTATGATATTATTTATTATTGTTATTATTCGTTATATATTATGTATTGTACAGCATTTCTGATAGTATTTATTAATATGATTATTTATTGTCATATATTTATTTACTTCAATCTCTGAAGTATAAAATCAGGACATAATCCTACAAAGTACCTGAAAAGGATTTTTCAAATCATAAAGTAAGGTAATAAGAGCATTAAAATAAATCAATCAATAGGAACTACTATTAGAATGAAAAGTAATTCAGTTACATGAACACTAAAATACTAAACATGTAAACAAATGCATTCAACGTTGCTTCATCCACAAGTTTAATTACTTTTTTACACTACTTCTGTTCATCAAATAAGGAAAGGATCAAAAGTATCCATGTTTTGATTTGAGAATCGATTTTAGGGCAGAAAGATCCGGTATCGGTGGTATGGATGGTTCAGTAATGAAAACCTTACAGTTCCTCTAGTTGAAGTGTGCACTGGTGGCTCCACAGACAACTGGAACATTATTTATTTTATGAATTTATTATGGCTCTACTGAAAATGTGTGGGTCAAAAGTATACATACAGCAATGTTAATATCTGCTTACATGTCCCTTGGCAAGTTTACCTGCAATAAGGCGCTTTTGGTAGCCATCCACAAGCTTCTGCTTGACCACTTGACCACTAAATTGCTGCACTTCAGCTAAATGTGTTGACATGGACTTGTTTCTTCAGCATTGTCCACACATTTAAAGTCAGAACTTTGGGAAGGCCATTCTAAAACCTTCATTCTAGCCTGATTTAGCCATTCCTTTACCACTTTTGACGTGTGTTTGGGGTCATTGTCCTGTTGGAACACCCAACTGCACCCAAGACCCAACCTCCGGGCTGATGATTTTAATTTGGAGCTAATCCTCCTTTTTCATTGTCCCATTTAAAGCAGCAGTTCCATTGGCAGCAAAACAGGCCCAGAGCATAATACTACCACCACCATGCTGGACGGTAGGGTGGTGTTCCTGGGATTAAAGGCCTCACCTTTTCTCCTCCAAACATATTGCTGGGTATTGTGGCCAAACAGCTACATTTTTGTTTCATCTGACATCACATGGACAAAGATAAGACCTTCTGGAGGAAAGTTGTGTGGTCCGATGAAAGAAAAATGGAGCTGTTTGGCCACAAACACATGATTTGCTGTCCAGATGTGAGAATGGAGTGTTTGGAAGAAGTCCTCCCCTGGCCCGCATGGATGAATTGACTTGCAGTGCGAGCAGGAAGGCTGGAATCGTACTGAGAGACGGACCTGAAAGTGTAATGCGATACATAAATGTGTTGGTGAGATGTCTTTTATGGGAGTGATGGCCTTTCAATGGAGTGTCTCATTCAATGATGTGTGGATTAAGAGCCGCTCTTACATGCACTGAGGAATCTAACCTGCTTAGTAGCCATCAAGGCTGGTGGAGTGTGCTCCAGGTGTGCTCCAGGTGTGTACGCCTGACTGTGCTGGGAGTGTCAGGGTGTCTAAGGAGGAGGTGGAAGTGGACAAGGACCACATGTAGCAGCAGACAGAGAGAAATACTCCCCGGGCGCCATCGCTCAATAAGACCAGGAAGAACTTCACTGCATCATTTCCTCACTGGGCCACAAATGGAGGTGACAACTTGATTCATTGGGATTTTGTGGACTCCTAATGCACCTAACACACGGTGGCCAAGGTCACACACGGCGGTCAAGGTTACGCTCGTCTTCCTGCCGCCTGCACACGCTCAGACCGAGGGAAGGAGGCCACGTGGAGGTTTGGACTCCTTTGGCAAGGCAGCTTCCACTTCCCTTTCACTCCGTGTAGATCTCAGACTAATCAGGCAGGACAGACATTGAGGAAAAAGATGGAATAAACAAAAAAGTCAAATTAATTAGTTTTGCACGGCACATGCGTACAAGCTGCAGGAAGCAGGAGGACAAATTAGATGCGATTAATCAATAAAAATCAAATAATGGAATTAGAGAAAAATCTTTGATTCATATTCTGTTGTCATTTAATGAGTGAAAGTCACACATGTATCTAATCCAGATCACATTCAGCGCCCGGAACAAAACATTTTGGAGAAATGTTACCACCATTCATAATCATTAAGAACATACATATGTCAAAAGTATTTGGCCACCTGCCTTCAATCAATCAATCAATCAATCAATCTTTATTTATATAGCCCTAAATCACAAGTGTCTCAAAGGGCTGCACAAGCCACAACGACATCCTCGGTACAAAGCCCACATACGGGCAAGGAAAAACTCACCCCAGTGGACTCACATATGAAGTTGAAGTGCCATCTCATAGGGTTCAATATGACCTTTTGCAGCTATTACAGCTGCAACTCTTCTGGGAAGGCTGTCCACAAGGTTGCAGAGTGTGTGGATAGCAATTCTCCACCATTCGTCCAAAAGCGCATTGGTGAGGTCACACACTGATGTTGGTGGAGAAGGCCTGGCTCTCAGTCTCCCTTCTAATTCATCCCAAAGGGTTCAGGTCAGGACTCTGTGCAGGCCAGTCAAGTTCATCCACACCAGACTCTGTCATCCATGTCTTTATGGACCTTGCTTTGTGCACTGGTGCACAGTCATGTTGGAAGAGGAAGGGACCCGCTCCAAACTGTTCCCACAAGGTTGGGAGCATGGAATTGTCCAAAATGTTTTGGTATCCTGGAGCATTCAAAGTTCCTTTCACTGGAACTAAGGGCCAAGCCCATCTCCTAAAAAACAACCCCACACCATAATTCCTCGTCCACCAAATTTCACACTCTGCACAATGCAGTCCGAAATGTAGCATTCTCCTGGCAACCTCCAAACCCAGACTGGTCCATCAGATGGAAAAGTGTGATTCATCAGTCCAGAGAAGGCGTCTCCACTGCTCTAGAGTCCAGTGGTGATGTCCTTTACACCACTGCATCCCACGCTTTGCATTGGAATTGGTGATGTATGGCTTAGATGCAGCTGTTCAGCCATTGAAACCCATTCCATGAAGCTCTCTGCGTACTGTACGTGGGCTAATTGGAAGGTGACATGAAGTTTGGAACTGTGTAGCAAGTGACTGTGCAGAAAGTCTTTGCACTATGCTGACCTCTCTGTCAGTTTACATGGCCTACCACTACATGGCTGAGTTGCTGTTGTTCCCTAACTCTTCACTTTTCTTATAATAAAGCCAACATTTGACTTTGGAATATTTAGGAGCGAGGAAATTTCACGACTGGATTTGTTGCACAGGTGGCATCCCATGACAGTTCCATGCTGGAAATCACTGAGAACGGCCCATTCTTTCACAAATGTTTGTAGAAACAGTCTCCATGCCTAAGTGCTTGATTTGATACACCTGTGATTAGTGATTAGGACACCTGATTCTCATCATTTGGATGGCTGGACACCATACTTTTGGCAACATGGTGTATCTTTTTTTATACATTCTAAATCGTAAAAAAAAAAAGCGTTAGCAAAAGTCAGCTAACAATGGAGTCCACCAAAGGGCCCCTATTTTGCACGCAAAGCCCTCTAAAAACATCCAAGAATCACCAACAATACTTCATTTACATGACCTGAATATTAGCAAGTATTAGTGATATTGTTATTATAAGTGCTAACACAGAGGAACTACTTTTGGCAACCTAACTAGGTCATGATGCTATATTGACATATTGAGCTGCTGCATGGCCTCTGAGTTGGTGAAAGTTAATTGTAGATGATAAATCATGTCTCTCACCTGTTTAGTAGAAGTTGTGGACATAAACCCACAAGTTGGTCAACTTTGACATCCAACATAGACCCGCAGATGGCCAGAAAAACACTCGTTTTTTTAACCCTTTGTGAGGATGATGATGCATTGTTGATGTAAAGGGGAAGATATAAACATCCCGTCAATCTTTATCCCAGTGAGAGCAGACATTGTTCAGTAAGTGATTGTTGTATTATGTTTGTACATCTTGTTTAGCACTTAGCAATACTGCTACATGATGCTTAGTGTTTGAATAAAGCTGCATCTGTTTAGCACACAGCTTCTAAAACTTGTATTCAGGTTCAAAAATAGAAGTTTCTGGATCATCATTTGTCCCAAAGTAGTCTTTGTTGTCTCTCATCAAGTCTGCCATGATTAGTAGTCTTCTTGTTGTTGTTGTTGAAGGGAAATAGAGAACGTTTTGTGAAATGAATACACCGTTGTATGCTTAACATGATCAAAATATGTAAATATGACATGTTATTATGAATTTTACTAGATACTACATATATACTTACATCATGTATATATTACATGCTATTATGAATGTTACTAGATACTACATATACACTTACATCATGTATATATTACATGTTATTATGAATGTTACTACATTACATCTATACTAACATCATGTATATATTACATGTTATTATGAATGTTACTACATGACATATATACTTACATCATGTATATATTACATGTTATTATGAATGTTACAACATTACATGTATACTTACATCATGTATATATTACATGTTATTATGAATGTTACTAGATACTACATCTATACTTACATCATGTACATATTACATGTTATTATGAATGTTACTAGATACTTCATCTATACATACAGTGTGTATATAAGACCTTGATGGAGGTGTTTGGATGCAGTTCCCTCAGCATCCGACTGGAAACATCACAGAGAAGAACTCTCCTCAGGTAAAGCAAAAGGTGACACTTAAATCCAAAAGTTTCCCCATCAGATTTCCCGTGCAGGCAGCGATGGAAACTTGTCTTTTTGAAATGCATATTTTCTGCTCTCTCTCTCGGCACTTAAGAAGAAAGCCAACCGCCTCGTTTTATTTAGTCCCACGTCTGTTTGTGTTTAGTCTCTGCCTTTCAATGGCCATTCTCTCACAAAGACGCACAATGGCAGGAATCTCCACATTTCCCTCGCTCATATATCTTTCTCTCCAAGTCAGCCATATTTTCCCCTCCCGCTTTTCTTTCCTTATCGCTGGCTTAATCTGCTTTTCCCTTCCTGACTGCTTGCCAGATCACAAGATCTCACATGGATCCACTTTAGCGGTCACCACTGTTTCTGGGCTGGTTTCATCACATCTCCTTACGTGCATTTGAGAGCGGCCTGGCCAACGCAAGCAGCGCGTTGGAGATGAAATCTCTGAATAATTGAACACTTCCAGTCTGCCTCGCCTCGCCTCGCACTTTCCAAACGTGTTTTTCCCCCCAACAAAGTCCAAAATTATTCATGCTGCATCTGCATCCTTTCCTGGCTTTGTCTGCAACTCTGCGCTCTTTGATGGGCACACTTTGTGTTCCAGATCAGGCTGCTTGTGGGTTCCTACCTCCAGCAACCGGCGTTTGGAAAGAGAAAGGCAATAATGTGCCAAGGATATTATTTTTTCACACGCGTTGTTTGTTTGCCAGCTCAGCCTCAAGTCAACTTGAGGAGAAATCACATTCAAATCTGCTACATACCTTTTGTTTATTATTATTATTATTATTATTACTGTATTATTGGATGTTTTCATGAGATAGGTCAACTTCTTCAATCAAAGCTCTATCAAAGTGAATTTGGGTGATCGTTGGAGACTCTTTCCATTTTCTTTCAGTTCAACAATCATTTCCAACGGACTCCATCCATCCATCCATCTTCTTCCGCTTATCCGAGGTGAGGTCGCGGGGGCAGCAGCCTAAGCAGGGAAGCCCAGACTTCCCTGTCCCCAGCCACTTGGTCCAGCTCCTCCCGGGGGATCCCGAGGCGTTCCCAGGCCAGCTGGGTGTCCTGGGTCTTCCCCGTGGCCTCCTACCGGTCGGACGTGCCCTAAACACCTCCCTAGGGAGGCGTTTGGTGGCATCCTGACCAGATGCCCGAACCACCTCATCTGGCTCCTCTCCATGTGGAGGAGCAGTGGCTTTAGTTTGAGCTCCTCCCGGATGACAGATTTTCTCACCCTATCTCTAAGGGAGAGACCTGCCACCCGGCGGAGGAAACTCATTTCAGTACCCGTGATCTTGTCCTTTCGGTCATAACCCAAAGCTCATGACCATAGGTGAGGATGGGAACGTAGATCAACTGGTAAATTGTGAGCTTTGCCTTCCAGCTCAGCTCCTTCTTCACCACAACGGATCGATACAGCGTCCGCATTACACTATCTCCTTCATGAGCAACTTTTAGCAACATGCATTTTCTTGGACCTGGATCATTTCAGTTAGTGTCAGTGTTTTTGTCACAACACCAGCATCAACCCACCGTGGGTGTGCTAAAAAGGTAGCACAGATTGTTGTTGTTGTGATTTTAGTTTACGGAGTCAGCTTTGTTTCAGTTGTAGGCTTCCATTTCAAATCCTGAACACATTCAAACTGACTGTCTTTGCCACTTTTCCGGAACCTTCTTGCAATATTTCAACATGCTTACCTGTGTATGTCAGGTGTTCCTTAAACAGGCAGAAGTCGATGTGAAGGCCTACGTGCAAGCGTTCCCTGGGAAGTCGGAATTTCCGAGTTATTCATCGGAATTTCAATTAAAACGCCTCTCATAGTTGGATTCCCGACTCGGAAAGTGGGAATTTTGTCACCACCCCAAAGATGTCTGCTCTGGATGTAAACAATGATGTCTGCTTTTATTATATCCGTTATTAGCACTTCTGATGAGTTGTTGTGTCAGTCCATGGCCCATAAACAATGTGTTGTTTATATATGCTAACACCACTGGAGTGTAAACTACATTTATTTCATGTGCTATTTACGTCACTAGCAATAGCATCTGTGTTTTTCTCTTCATCCGCCGTGTGTGAAGGTTGCAGAGAGAGTGCATATTTTCCCGTAAGTTGTTTGTAGTCAGACAAGGCAAAAGACAACTAAAAATAGCTTTCATGGATGTAGCCATCTTCATTTCCGACATCGTGTCTGGAACACTCTCGACTCGGCTGTGACGACATCCCCAGCTCCCACTTCCCACTTCCCAGGTAAATGGAGAAACGAAAAGAACCAAAGAAACGAAAAGTTTTGCCAGAGAAGACAAAAAAAATGAAAAAGGGAGGCTACCCGGATAAAAGGACAGTCAAGGATCAACATTGTCCCGACTTTCACTGACTGGCGTGAGCTCAAAGACGAGGAGGGACTTCAGACTCATGCTGCCTTGGCTCTGTTTCTGTTGAGCCTGGAAGGGACTTTCCATCCTCAAATCAAAATGCTAATGTTAGCTATCGGACATTTGCATGGTAGCAATAAATAGCCATCGTCTTGATAGTTCCACGCAACAAGCTGAAAAGTAGTGTATAAAGAACAAACAATGCGATGAAATATAAAGTTGTAATAAAATATATAAGTTCCTACTGTGGAAAGATCAGTCTTACTGAATCATTGTAGTATTATGGTGTCACTTTGTGTGTACGTGACAGTACTTTCTGACCATTTAGGACCATATGCACTGGTCCTCACTGGGAATGTGGTATTATGGTGTAACTTTGTGTGTACGTGACAGTAGTTTCTGACCATTTAGGACAGTATGCACTGGTCCTCACTGGGTATGTGGTATTATGGTGTCACTTTGTGTGTACGTGACAGTAGTCTCTGACCATTTAGGACAGTATGCACTGGTCCTCACTGGGTATGTGGTATTATGGTGTCACTTTGTGTGTACGTGACAGTAGTTTCTGACCATTTAGGACAGTATGCACTGGTCCTCACTGCGAATGTGGTATTATGGTGTCACTTTGTGTGTACGTGACAGTAGTTTCTGACCATTTAGGACAGTATGCACTGGTCCTCACTGGGAATGTGGTATTATGGTGTCACTTTGTGTGTACGTGACAGTAGTTTCTGACCATTTAGGACAGTATGCACTGGTCCTCACTGGGAATGTGGTATAATGGTGTCACTTTGTGTGTACGTGACAGTAGTTTCTGACCATTTAGGACCATATGCACTGGTCCTCACTGGGAATGTGGTCTTCTTCTGGCAAAACACTACCGCTTTGGTCTTACTGAATCATTGTGGTATTATGGTGTCACTTTATGTGTACGTGACAGTAGTTTCTGACTATTTAGGACAGTATGCACTGGTCCTCACTGGGGATGTGGTATTATGGTGTCACTTTGTGTGTACGTGACAGTAGTTTCTGACCATTTAGGACAGTATGCACTGGTCCTCACTGGGGATGTGGTATTATGGTGTCACTTTGTGTGTACGTGACAGTAGTTTCTGACCATTTAGGACCATATGCACTGGTCCACACTGGGAATGTGGTCTTCTTCTGGCAAAACACTACCGCTTTGGTCCACTGGCGCTGCCAAAATCAAGCAAAACTAAAAGTTCCTAAGTGGGACTTTAGCTTGCAACTTTAAAAATGATACAATATTGAAACATTGGCTTTGGAGAACACCTTTTAAAGGACTCAAAGCTGCTGACCTTTGCCCTCCTGCCAGTCAGTGGAAATGTACAAGTTGACCTATCCACCTCTTAATGGCAGGAGTCTCATTTCCTTGGGAAGTCAAGCTATTGTTTTAACCCTTGGCCATTATTTACTCCTCCTTTCTTGTTGTGGCCTCCTGGTTGCCTTCCTCACCTCCCTCCTCGCTGCTTCCTGATTGCAATCAGCAGCAGGGTCAGCAGAGCAGCGAATGTTGGGAACAGTCTTGAGTGGAGAGTCAGTCTGGAGTGGAGAGTTAGTCGCACTGCTTAAGGCTGGAGTGGAGGGCCACTTGCAACATCTCGCTGATTAGACCGGCCCAACATTCTCTGTGTGTGTGTGTGTGTGTGTGTGTGTGTGTGTGTGTGTGTGTGTGTGTGTGTGTGTGTGTGTGTGTGTGTGTGTGCGCGCGTGTGTGTGTGTGTGTGTGTGTGTGTGTGTCTGAGCTTTTCTTCCTGTCCAAAATATTATTTTAATTTATATATATATATGCACACATATATATATATATATATATATATATATATATATATATATATATATACTGTATATATATATATATATATATATATATATATATATTTAATCTTGTCAGCTTTTTGTCATTTGATGCCTTTATCTCTATTTTTTACACTTTGCAAGTGGTAGTAAATGGATGGATGGATAGAGGGAGGTATTTTTTAATTATTTTTTACTTTTTTTAATTTCAGGTATGTACATGTAGATGATGTTCGGGACAGATCCATTAAGAGTTTGAGCAGAAATATGTCGTGTAAGAATTAACTATACACAATAAAACATTAACACAATGATGTGTCACATGAAGTAATATCTTTGTGACGTGAAAAACATA
Source organism: Nerophis lumbriciformis (assembly GCF_033978685.3). Classification (NCBI taxonomy): domain Eukaryota; kingdom Metazoa; phylum Chordata; class Actinopteri; order Syngnathiformes; family Syngnathidae; genus Nerophis; species Nerophis lumbriciformis. The sequence continues at coordinate 28,337,249 of NC_084563.2, read as the reverse complement.
CAAGTAATGTAAAGAAAACAAAACTGTTGTTTACTTTTTGATATCAATATAAAACTCAAAGCAGTTTGGCTACTGAAGATGAAGTCTAATAAACGTTCTTCTCCAACAACGCCTCTTTGTGGTTCAGTGCAACAGTTTGGCCAACAAAAATAAAGAGGAGTGACACCTCCCTAATCGAATACACAATCTTTTTTACCCTATCATGCACATGTTTTCCCAGCCAGAAAACTGCCTGCGTTCAGTTTAATGAGATGACGAAACATTAGAGCTAGTATTGATGTTATTTGAACACTGTATACTGTTAGTGTGGGGACAAAATTGTCCACACCTGTCTCCATCTAAACACAGCAGTGTCTCTTAAATGCACGGCGGGAAACGAGAGAAAATGAGGTAAAACCAAGCGCTTGACTCCGATTACTTTGAGGGGAAATAACCGCAGCAAAGTCGGTGTTGGTAGTCTGCCATGATTATCAAGCTAAATGACGCTGCTGCACATGCACCTGACTTCCTGTTTCCTAAAATGCATTAATAAATGACGGTTATTCGCTAATTAAAAAATTAGACGGTCTTACTTACCGTCTGGAATTTTATTTCGAATTATCATTACACCGTTTATTGTTACATTCCTAGTTCATTAACAAGTAAAAAGTCATGGACAGTCACGACATGTTCTTGCCGCAGATGTTGCTCAATTTATTGGGCATTACGGAAAATTAGAGGGCGGTCGTGGCACTTGCCGCAGTTGCTGTGGTTAAGTTCAAGCCCTGTTAATTGTATACCATCAAGGGCCTGATCGACTAAAGGTATGCGTGTACTAAAACACGTGCAATCTTGATAGCACACAAAGCTGATCTACTAAACTTGTGAGCAGAGGATTGTGTCTGTGAAGTGAGCAGAATAAGGCGTGCAATCCATTTAGCATCTCTGTCTTCGTGAATATGCAAAATATATTAACACACCCACAATACTGGGAGGAGAAGATGCAAATATCATTATTTAGTTCTGTGTATTTCAACCTTTTCTTTACTTTGAGTTCCTCCCGGATGACAGAGCTTCTCACCCTATCTCTGAGGGAGGAAACTCATTTGGGCCGCTTGTACCCGTGATCTTGTCCTTTCGGTCATAACCCAAAGCTCATGACCATAGGTGAGGATGGGAACGTAGATCGACCGGTAAATTGAGAGCTTTGCCTTCCGGCTCAGCTCTTTCTTCACCACAACGGATCGATACAGCGTCCGCATTACTGAAGTCGCCGCACCGATCCGCCTGTCGATCTCACCATCCACTCTTCCCTCACTCGTGAACAAGACTCCTAGGTACTTAAACTCCTCCACTTGGGGCAAGATCTCCTCCCCAACCCAGAGATGGCACTCCACCCTTTTCCGGGCGAGAACCATGGACTCGGACTTGGAGGTGCTGATTCTCATCCCAGTCGCTTCACACTCGGCTGCGAACCGATCCAGTGAGAGCTGAAGATCCTGGCCAGATGAAGCCATCAGGACCACATCATGTTTAAAAAGCAGAGACCTAATCCTGCAGCCACCAAACCAGATCCCCTCAACGCCTTGACTGCGCCTAGAAATTCTGTCCATAAAAGTTCAGAACAGAATGGGTGACAAAGGGCAGCCTTGGCGGAGTCCAACCCTCACTGGAAACGTGTCCGACTTACTGCCGGCAATGCGGACCAAGCTCTGACACTGATCATACAGGGAGCGGACCGCCACAATCAGACAGTCCGATACCCCATACTCTCTGAGCACTCCCCACAGGACTTCCCGAGGGACACGGTCGAATGCCTTCTTCAAGTCCCCAAAGCACATGTAGACTGGTTGGGCAAACTCCCATGCACCCTCAAGGACCCTGCCCAGAGTATAGAGCTGGTCCACAGTTCCACGACCAGGACGAAAACCACACTGTTCCTCCTGAATCCAAGGTTCGACTATCTTTTCAGGGGAAAAAAGCAGAAATCATAAAAAAATGTTGATAGAAAGTAAAAAGTTGTTGTCTTAATAGTTGGATATGACTTTAAAGCATAGCCAAACATGCATCAGTATAGCTCTTGTCTCAAAGTAGGTGTACTGTCACCACCTGTCACATCACACCCTGACTTATTTGGAGTTTTGTGGTCTTTTCCTGTGTGTAGTGCTTTAGTTCTTGTCTTGCACTCCTATTTTGGCGGCATTTCCTGTTTTGTTGGTACTTCCTGTAGCAGTTTCATGTCTTCCTTTGAGTGATATTCCTTGGACCTGCTTTGTATTCACAATCAAGACTATTGAAGTTGTTTTTTATCCTTCTTTGTTCGGATGTACTTTGTGGACGCTGTCTGCTCCACACGCTGTAGGTTTTTGCTGTCGTCCAGCATTCTGTTTTTGTTTACTTTCCAGCCAGTTCAGTTGTAGTTTTGTTTTACATAGCCTTCCCTAAGCTTCAATGCCTTTTCTTAGGGACATTTGCCTTTTGTTTATTTTTGGTTTAAGCATTAGATAACTTTTTACCTGCACGCTGCCTCCCGCTGTCGTCTGCATATTGTGATCACCACAAACCATCATATGTTCCCGACATCTACAAAGCAATTAGCTAGCTACTGCCACCTACTGACATGGAAGAGTATTACACGGTTACTCTGTGGATCTCCACACAGTACAGACACTCAACAACAACACATTATTTGAGGATTATAATTACTGGTTTGCAACAAATATTATTAACCCAATTAGGTGAAATGACATCATCTCCCACGGCACACCAGGCAGTGGTTGAAAAACACTGATTTAGCACACGCAATGTGATCTATCAACACTCATCAGCATTTTGCCAGCACTATTTAGCGCTTTATATGCAGGATCACACACACACACACACACACACACACACACACACACACACACACACACACACATGGACACACCACAATCATTTGTGTGTGTGCCAACACTTTGGACGCTCAAAAATAAAAACATTAGACATATTGTCTATTCAGCAACATCCTTTTATAATTGTATAGCTGCAAAAGGACTTAAGGGACTGATTAGAACAAATTATATTGATGCATTTTGGTGTCATTTCAAATGTATTAATGACATAGAACATAAATTATTAAAAATGTGTTACATAAAACTATTTGAAGTATGCATTTTTGCTTTTGAGCAGAGTAAGTGCAGCCTCTCTCCAATGAGTGTCGTGCTGGTAAAATGCCCATAAAAAGTGGTAGATGTGTCCTGCATGTTTGAAAACATGACAAACTGTCACATGTATGAGCATGATGACATGAATGTGCAGTAAATGAGTGTCTCCATGGTGATGCTCTGTATAGTACACGCTAAATATTTATTTAAATAAGGTGGTCTGCACACAGTCTTAGTAAATCACACGCCCACTAATAGTACACACAATTTTAAAGATTGCACCTGCTGTTTGGATCTTAGTCAATCAGACCCTAAGTGTAATAAGCAGGTTATTACTGCAACATCTTCATTCCTTAATTCCCTGCTCACTTTACCTCTTCTCTTCTTTCATTCCATCCCTTGGCTCTTGCAGATCTTTTTTTTTTCTTTCCTTGGCAGCCTCATCTTCTCCTCTGCTAAACAGATTAGCACACGCAATGTGACTTATCAACACTCATCAGCGTTTTGCCAGCACTATTTAGCACTTTATATGCAGGATCACACACACACGCACACACACACACACACACACACACACACACACACACACACACACACACACACACACACACACACACACACACACACACACACACACACACACACACACACACACACACACACACACACACGCACACACACTTGGACACACCACAGTCCTTGCTGTGTGTGCCAACACTTTGGACGCTCAAAAGTAAGAATATTAGACACATCGTCTATTCAGCAACATCCTTTTATAATGTTTTAGCTGCAAAAGGACTTAAGGGACTGATTTGGCATTTTGGTGTATCATTTAAATTTTTTTTTTAATATCATGTATGTATTTCACATAGAATATATATTATTAACACATTTCTTATATGAAGAAAAAACAACTTGAAGTATGCATTTTTGCTTTTTGAGCAGAGTAAGTGCAGCCTCTCTCCCTCCAGCTGGAAATGAAAAAGCGACGTCATTGTAGATTCACTGTAGGACTGCTGGTAAAATGCCCATAAAAAGTGGTAGATGTCTCCCGCATGTTTGAAAACATAAGAAACTGTCACATGTATGAGCATGATGACATGAATGTGCAGTAAATGAGTGTCTCCATGGTAAAGTGCACACTAAATACACTTTTTAATTGCACACACAGTCTTAGTAAATCACACGCCCACTCATAGATTGCACCTGGTGTTTGGATCTTAGTCAATCAGGCCCTAAGTCTAATACGTGGATATAAACGTCTTCATTCCTTAATTCCCTCTTCTCTTCTTTCCTTCCATCCTTTGGCTCTTGCAGCTCTTTTTTTCCCTTCCTTGGCAGCCTCATCTTCTCCTGGACTAAACAGATTAGCACACGCAGTCGACTCACCAGAGGAGGCGGGCGAGGCAACACCTGTTCCTCGCCCGCAGCGTGTCCTTATCGATCAGACCACCCCCGCTAGCGTTTGGCTTCCACACCCAACCTCACGCCGCCACCAAACTAGTCTCCAGCGTGTGAGGAACACCAGCGTGAATAAACACATTCAACATATTGCAAGTTTGAAGCAACACAAGGTCACTCACACGCCATTTTTGACCTTGAAGTAGGACTTTACTGACGCTCACAAACTTCAGTCCTAACCTGGCAGAGTGAAGTAGTCGACACTCTGCAACATGTTAGCCAATAAACTATTAGGCAGAACCCTTTCCAATTTGTTCCAAACATTTCTCCCCCAGGAAGTCTTCAGTCTGTTCAACAGCAGCAGCAATTATCAAGTGACATTCTCCACAATATAACTACATAACAACTATAAAGTGACATTCTCCACAATATAGCTACATAACAATTATCAAGTGACATTCTCCACAATATAACTACATAACAGTTATCAAGTGACATTCTCCACAATATAACTACATAACAATTATCAAGTGACATTCTCCACAATATAACTACATAACAATTATCAAGTGACATTCTCCACAATATAACTACATAACAATTATCAAGTGACATTCTCCACAATATAACTACATAACAATTATCAAGTGACATTCTCCACAATATAACTACATAACAATTATCAAGTGACATTCTCCACAATATAACTACATAACAATTATCAAGTGACATTCTCCACAATATAACTACATAACAATTATCAAGTGACATTTTCCACAATATAACTACATAACAATTATCAAGTGGCATTTTCCACAATATAACTACATACCAATTATCAAGTGACATTCTCCACAATATAACTACATAACAATTATCAAGTGACATTCTCCACAATATAACTACATAACAATTATCAAGTGACATTCTCCACAATATAACTACATAACAATTATCAAGTGACATTCTCCACAATATAACTACATGACAATTATCAAGTGACATTCTCCACAATATAACTACATGACAATTATCAAGTGACATTCTCCACAATATAACTACGTGACAATAATCAAGTGACATTCTCCACAATATAACTACATAACAATTATCAAGTGACATTCTCCACAATATAACTACATAACAATTATCAAGTGACATTCTCCACAATATAACTACATAACCATTTTATAGTGACATTCTCCACAATAGCTACATAACAATTATCAAGTGACATTCTCCACAATATAACTACATAACAATTATCAAGTGACATTTTCCACAATATAACTACATGACAATTATCATGTGACATTCTCCACAATATAACTACATAACAATTATCAAGTGACGTTCTCCACAATATAACTACATAACAATTATCAAGTGACATTCTCCACAATATAACTACATAACAATTATCAAGTGACATTCTCCACAATATAACTACATGACAATTATCAAGTGACATTTTCCACAATATAACTACGTGACAATAATCAAGTGACATTCTCCACAATATAACTACATGACAATTATCAAGTGACATTCTCCACAATATAACTACATGACAATTATCAAGTGACATTCTCCACAATATAACTACGTGACAATAATCAAGTGACATTCTCCACAATATAACTACATAACAATTATCAAGTGACATTCTCCACAATATAACTACATAACAATTATCAAGTGACATTCTCCACAATATAACTACATAACCATTTTATAGTGACATTCTCCACAATAGCTACATAACAATTATCAAGTGACATTCTCCACAATATAACTACATAACAATTATCAAGTGACATTCTCCACAATATAACTACATGACAATTATCATGTGACATTCTCCACAATATAACTACATAACAATTATCAAGTGACATTCTCCACAATATAACTACATAACAATTATCAAGTGACATTTTCCACAATATAACTACATAACAATTATCAAGTGACATTCTCCACAATATAACTACATGACAATTATCAAGTGACATTTTCCACAATATAACTACGTGACAATAATCAAGTGACATTCTCCACAATATAACTACATAACAATCATCAAGTGACATTCTCCACAATATAACTACATAACAATTATCAAGTGACATTCTCCACAATATAACTACATACCCATTTTATAGTGACATTCTCCACAATAGCTACATAACAATTATCAAGTGACATTCTCCACAATATAACTACATAACAATTATCAAGTGACATTCTCCACAATATAACTACATAACAATTATCAAGTGACATTCTCCACAATATATCTACATAGCAATTATCAAGTGACATTCTCCACAATATAACTACATAACAATTATCAACTGACATTCTCCACAATATAACTATATAACAATTATCAACTGACATTCTCCACAATATAACTATATAACAATTATCAACTGACATTCTCCACAATATTGCTTGGTGCTGCGATAAACTGAACGCATCATAATTTGCCACCTCAGTAGAATGCATGTCCACCTCTGACACAGTCACAACAGAAAAAACATTATGTGAGTTGTGTATTATTCTAAGAGAATTGCTATGTGTGCATGGATTATCCAGTCTGGCGCTGGCTAGTTCTATCTTAAATGACTCCTCACTCGGACTAGCAGACTCTGTAATTGCCTGTGACCGGGCTTGCTCTAGTGGAGTTAGTCAAGTGTGACTCAAACAGAAATCTATGTTGCTAGGCAGGATGATGGCGCCTTCCTGGTTAGGGTGAAGGCCGTCTCTCATCAGCAAGCCTGGTTTGCCCCAGAAAGAGGGCCAATTATCAATAAACGTTAGTCCCTGTTGTCTACAGAAGCTAGCCAGCCACTTGTTAAGCGAGACTAATCTGCTATATCTCTCATCATTGCCTCTCGCAGGCAGGGGGCCAGAGACAATTACTCCATGCCTGGACATATTTCTAGCGAGATCACAAGTCCTAGCTATGTTTCTCTTTGTAATCTCTGACTGTCTCATCCTAGTGTCATTGGAGGCAACGTGTACAACTATATTCGCATAACTAGTGGTGCGGTTAGCCTGTTCGACGTGTTTACTAGGCCTGTTGCGAGTTAGCTCCCTAAGATTAGCTTCAATGTCAG
>NC_084563.2:28307098-28327098 GCF_033978685.3 Nerophis lumbriciformis | reverse complement strand
ATATGTATATATGTGTGTGTGTGTGTGTATATGTACAGTATATATGTATATATGTGTATATGTATATATGTGTATATATATGTATACGAAAACGAGTTTGACAGCGCTGCTCTAATGTTTCAATGCGGCCCCAGATCCTTTGGTATTTACAGTATCTATGCCATATCTATGTTTATTTTCATATTTTTAGAGAATGAGTTGTATTGGAGAGTTGCCTGCCGGCTGTATGCAGTTTTTAATTAAAAAACTGTGCAGTTATGTTTGCAAGTCAGTTCTTGACTGTGCTGGAAAGGAATAGTAGGCAGACAAAGCAACTGACTGATGGAGTTTTTCTCACCGTACAGTTGGCTTGTTTAATCACTTACCTTTTAAAAGAGGAACTTTAGCACTGACAGCCTGGAATAAATACTCCAAGGCTAAATCCACTTTTCAGCCAGCGCTATACTTTACCCTCCACTCCTACGTGTTAAAACAAGCTCGTCAAAAATAATTAGCCGCCCAATTTAAGGTTCTGATTTTATCAAATAATTTTACCCAGCTGTAAAGTTAAATGAATTCCCCTTCTTGCTGCCAGTAATGTTATATTAAAAGTGAGATTTTGTCTTAAAAGTAGCAATTTGATCGTTGTTGTTTTGTTTCTGCTTTGATGGTTATACAAACCCTGTTTCCATATGAGTTGGGAAATTGTGTTAGATGTAAATATAAACGGAATACAATGATTTGCAAATCATTTTCAACCCATATTCAGTTGAATATGCTACAAAGACAACATATTTGATGTTCAAACTGATTTTGCAAATAATCATTAACTTTAGAATTTGATGCCAGCAACACGTGACAAAGAAGTTGGGAAAGGTGGCAATAAAAACTGATAAAGTTGAGGAATGCTCATCAAAGACTTATTTGGAACATCCCACAGGTGTGCAGGCTAATTGGGAACAGGTGGGTGCCATGATTGGGTATAAAAGTAGATTTCATGAAATACTCAGTAATTCACAAACAAGGATTGGGCGAGGGTCACCACTTTGTCAACAAATGTGTGAGCAAATTGTTGAACAGTTTAAGAAAAACCTTTCACAACCAGCTATTGCAAGGAATTTAGGGATTTCACCATCTACGCTCCGTAATATCATCAAAGGGTTCAGAGAATCTGGAGAAATCACTGCACGTAAGCAGTTAAGCCCGTGACCTTCGATCCCTCAGGCTGTACTGCATCAACAAGCGACATCAGTGTGTAAAGGATATCACCACATGGGCCCAGGAACACTTCAGAAACCCACTGTCAGTAACTACAGTTGGTTGCTACATCTGTAAGTGCAAGTTAAAACTCTCCTATGCAAGGCGAAAACCGTTTATCAACAACACCCAGAAACGCCGTCGGCTTCGCTGGGCCTGAGCTCATCTAAGATGGACTGATGCAAAGTGGAAAAGTGTTCTGTGGTCTGACAAGTCCACATTTCAAATAGTTTTTGGAAACTGTGGACGTCGTGTCCTCCGGACCAAAGAGGAAAAGAACCATCCGGATTGTTATAGGCGCAAAGTGTAAAAGGTAGCATGTGTGATGGTATGGGGGTGTATTAGTGGCCAAGACATGGGTAACTTACACATCTGTGAAGGCGCCATTAATGCTGAAAGGTACATACAGGTTTTGGAGCAATATATGTTGCCATCCAAGCAACGTTACCATGGACGCCCCTGCTTATTTCAGCAAGACAATGCCAAACGTGGCTTCATAGTAAAAGAGTGCAGGTACTAGACTGGCCTGCCTGTAGTCCAGACCTGTCTCCCATTGAAAATGTGTGGCGCATTATGAAGCCTAAAATAGCACAGCGGAGACCCCCGGACTGTTGAACAACTTAAGCTGTACATCAAGCAAGAATGGGAAAGAATTCCACCTGAGAAGCTTCAAAAATGTGTCTCCTCAGTTCCCAAACGTTTACTGAGTGTTGTTAAAAGGAAAGGCCATGTAACACAGTGGTGAACATGCCCTTTCCCAACTACTTTGGCACGTGTTGCAGCCATGAAAATCTTTATTTATTTTTTTTTTTATTATTTTTTTTTTTTGGTGTCCTGTCCAGCTTCTCAGGCAAATCATATAGTTGATGTAGATGCCCATGTCGGCTGTTCAGATTTACTTTACAAAAGAGAAGTGTAGGATACTTCTCTTGTTGCCTTATTTGTATTTGTCTTTATTAAATGTATTTATATTATCATTTAGTGCAGCCGGGCCGGAGCAGGAGGGGATAGAAAGAGAAAAAAAAGGAAGACAGAGGGGGAAATTGTGGGGACAAGAGGGGGATTAGACAGAGAGACAAAAACAACAACAGCAAACAACAACAACAACAATAGAGCAACATCAGCAAATATGACATGTACAAATATGATGGTAAAAGTAATAGCAAATAAGCAGTTAGCGAAAAATAAAAAATAATACAGAAATGACAATGAGCATTATTACACTACAAATGGATCAATACAAATACCAATAGAAATAGCGCTATTGATAATGAACAATACCAATAATTTACCTTTATTATCAACAATACAGTTGTTTAAATGCAACAATACATATACGTAATGATAACTTGAGATACGAAAGAATGCAGAAAAATGGAGGGGGAGAAAGAGAAGCAACCTACATTAACCTTGTAGATTGTTATAGTCACAATAGGTTAAGCTTTGTCAGTGTGCCATGTGTTACACCCAGTTTACCCTAGGGCAACAACGTTAATATATGTTTGATGAAACGTGATTATGTGCATGAGTGTAAGTATGCATATGTACTTGTATATGTACAGAATGTGTATATGTGTTTGTACAATGAATGTATATGTACAGAATGTGTATATGTGTTTGTACAGTGAATGTATATGTACAGTATGTGTATGTGTATGTTTGTATATTGAATGTGCGTGTGGATGTACGAACATTAGGTAGGTAAATATGTACTGTATTTGTGTATGTATGTGGGACCGTAGGTACCTATGTACGTATGTGAGCATATGTGAATTTGCATGTACAATACATTCGACTCCCAGAGTGCGTGGGAGCCAGAGCACGGCCCCATCACCCCCGAGAGCCCAACCCACAAACAGGAGGCGTGGTGCCCAGGGAACCAGGGACCACCGCCCCCACGCAGCCAAGCCGGCCAGCGACAGGAACCCCAGAGCCCGGCCCACCGTACCGCCCACAAGGGCCAGCAGCAGGCCGCAGACAGACGCACCCGGCAGAGGACAGGGCACGAGAAAAGCAGGGGACAGCCAGACCCCAAGCCAGCGAGAGACCACACCCCACACGGGCAGAAAGGCGAGACGCCCCGCCCGAGGGACCCAGAGACTCCCCGCAACCGGACGGGAAGACCGCCCCCGCCCCACCGGCAACCGGGCCCCCACGAGCCCACCCCCTACCCCCGGAGAGCGCGGTGAGGCCAGCCCCCGGCCACCCCACCCAAATCGGCCGCCGCAGGACCACCCAGGCACAGGGCCACGGGAACCACCCACCCCACCCGCAGGGACCCCAACAATGGAGATGGAACAACCAGCAACCGCCCCGCCGAGCCCCCCCCCTGAGGGAGGGGAAAAATTAAAAAATAATATTAATAAAATATATTAAAAAAAATAAATAAATAAATAAATAAATTTAAAAAAAGAATTAAAAGAAGATCACAGACATGCTGACAAACAAGGTCACTACCCCAGCAACTGGCTGACTCGCAGCACCTCGGAATACCTTGCAGCACCAAGCTACCACAATAGACGCAGGGACTAGGCCCAACAGGCCCCAACCAAGACGGGCACCCGGAAGGGATGGACAGCGGGACCCAGGAGCTCCAGACACGCAGTTCGGATGCAGTAGCCTGAGGCGTCGACCCCCGTCTGACAGGCAGGCCCAGAGCGTACCCCCAGAAATATACATACATACATACATACATACACATACACACATACATGTATACATACCCACACATACACATATATACATATACATACACATATGTACACATACACATATATAAACATACATACATACACACACATATACATACATATACACAGTTCGTCAGCCCCGACAGCCATCACGCGCGCGCGCTGCCACCAGTCACAACATCAGCCACACCCTTGCACCAGACCCAGCAGCCACGGGCGCCCACACCACAAACAAATGACAGCAAACGCAATAACCCCAGACAGCCAGCACCAGCCAATCAAATCAAAGCGATCAAAAAAAAAAAACTGCAACCAGCAACCACACGCCACCAGGACCACGGAGACCAGCCGGCGCCAGCCCGCCAGTCAGCCCGAACGCCAACACGCAAACAAAAGACACCAACCCCCACCCCCAACCAAAAGGCCCCCCACCCCAACCCAAACCCGCACAAACACACCACCGCCCAAACAACCGAGACACAGCATCCAGACCAGACACGGGGGCTGCGCCGCCACCACATCAAGTCACCAGCAGAGACCCCACAGCGCAAGGTCGGGCCACACGGGCACGGACCCACCCAACAGGAAGTGAGACCCGCGCGACGCCACACACAAATAAATAATAAGATTTTTTTTTAAAAATAATAATTTAAAAAATAAAATAAAATAAAAATAAGTAAATAATAAAAATAAAAATAATAAATACATTAAAAATTAAAAAAATATATAACAATAATAAATGAATAAAAGCCTGGCAGGCCACCAGACCGCAGTCCCCGCCGGCCGACGAGGCAATGAGGGGTGCGCCGAACCCCAATCCCCCCATGCATGTGTACAAGGCCCCCAGAGTGTCTACTGTGTAGTTAAAATTAGGAGGTCAGCCGTTACAGCCGACCTCCAGTCCCTATTGATGTGTGTACTGTAGCGTGAGTGAGATATGTATGCTTGTGGGAACTAATAATGCGATTAAAATTGGGGGACATCAAGGTCATGGTGGGTCCCAACCAAGCCAAGCCCCCCAAATCCTAAGTGTCTAATATGCAGCTAAGATTGAGGGATGGACGAGCAGGGGACAAGACAGGAGGACTGGAGCCCCATTGGAGGCATCCTCAACCCCCCGCCATGCCTCCCCGCAGGACAATCCCCAAAGTCCTATATATGTGTGACTGTGTAGCGCTATAAGTAGGAGGAGTAGAGGGCCCGGACATCCCCCCAGTCCACGCGGCCGACAACCAGGAACTACGGCCAGGAGGCCGCCACCCCCCGCCACAGCCCGTGACCCACACCAGACCACTTTAACGTGACGCCACGCGAGCCCTCCCCCCGCCAAACAAAACCAGCCCCCGCCCGCCCCAACCCAACCCTGCAGAGCCCATACCGGCAACCAAACGCAGAAAAACTGCACAGCCCCCACGCCCAATGCAAACACCGCATCCCGGCCATCCACACAGCAACGTGCCTATACGAGTCCCGGCCAGGGGAAGGAGCCCCCCAACGGGGGAAGAAGCCAATGCATCCCGTCCGCACGCCAGCCCCCAAACCAGCCGGCAAGCCAACGCCAGCCAGCCCTACAACCCCACAAGCGCACAGACACCAGTCACAGTCCCCCAACCACTCCAACCCAACACAGCGATGCCAGCAACCATCACCACCACCGCCCGTCCGCAGTGCAAACACCCGCGGCAGCCGAAACCAAAACAAAAAAGCGACCGACCCCGTAAACCACAACAACGCACACCCCCGGCTACCACCGAGGCCACCAACCCACCTACCCCAACTCATCCACAGCCAGGCCAATTGAGACATGAAATTCTAAGTTAATTATTATTTGCACTCATTTGTTTGAACATCAAATATGTTGTCTTTGTAGCATATTCAACTGAATATGGCTTGAAAAGGATTTGCAAATCATTGTATTCCGTTTATATTTACATCTAACACAATTTCCCAACTCACATAGAAACGGGTTTTGTAGTTACGTTGTAAGTTTATTCCCAACATGCATGCAAATACAATGTGATACAGTTCATGTCTGGATGGACTTACCTTTGTGATGGAACTGTATTTGTTCATATTTGCACTTGATCGTTTCAGCATGTTTGAAAAGGAGTAGGAATACAATCCTACTCCTTTTCATATCATGGCCTTTTCTAACACGTTTGTCACTACTTGTACACACCAGGAAATAAATACATGTATCAGCAAATAAACAAATAATGAGTACGTATATGGTCAGAGGCTAAAATAATAAATAATATTAACTCGATGAGGCAATTCCTGAAGGAATCGTGTGTGAACGCTCCAATGCTGAAGTTGACGTGAAATGCTGACAGAATGTAGAATGAATGGAAGAATAGTTTCAATGGAAGAATAGTTTCAATGTTGAAGAGTCAGAATTTCCAGGAAAATCGGAATTTGGTTTGGAACTTGGAAAAGTGTTGGTTTGAATGTCCAGGATGAGTGGAATGTGTTGATGTTGCAATGCTTGGAATAGCTTGAAAAATGTGGGAATTGTGCAACCTGGAAACATGTCCCATTCATTTTAATGGGAACTTCCTGGGAATTTGGGAATTTCAAGAAAAGTGGGACTTTTTGATTGAAGAGCTTGACTCTCTGAATTGGTTGGTGTTGGAATTGTTTAAATCGGTAAAGAAATGTTAAAAAGGAACAGTTTTTTAATTGAAAAAATGGTATTACGGAATTTCGGGAAAACCTGGGAATTTTTTAAGTTCTGAAACCAACTTGTTGTTTTGTCCTGACTAAGAGGAATGTTTTGACAGTGGAACGCTTGAAATGGGTTGAAAAATGTGAAAGGAGAAATCGCACCAAAAAGATTGGAAGAATGTTGGACTTGTAGAAGTTTGAAAAATGGATAATTAATTTTGAATGGGGAAAATGTCCCTTAAAACTGGACATTCTTGGAAATCCGGGAATTGTTTTATAATTGTTGAAAGGGAGCACACAATTCCTGAACAGGGTGAATCAGATAAAAAGTGTGGGAGTTGTGGAACTTTGAAAAATGTCCTATTCTTTTCAATGGGAATTTCATGGACTTTTGGGAAAAGAGGGACTTTTTTGGAAAATGCTAACAAAATTGAATTTTCTGAATGGTTGGTGTTGGAATTGGTGTTGGAATTTCTTCAAATCGGTGGAGAAATGTTGAAGTAGCCATGTTGTAGTTGTTATCTTCCACATAGAGTCTACTGACAGAAAGAAGTTAGAACTTTATGCTGCTTTGTATACGCTACTAAAATATAAACGTTAGTCTAAATCTGTGTTAGTGAGCATTTCTTCTTTGCCAAAATAATCCAGCCCACCTCACAGGTGTGGCATATCAATATGCTGATTAAACAGCAGGATTATTGCACAGGCGTGTCTTAGACTGCCACAATAAAAGGCCACACTCAGGTTGTGATTATGCAATGTTGCTCCACTCATCTTCAATGGCTGTGCCAAGTTGCTGAATATTGGCAGGAAGTGGAACACGCGGTGGTATACACGTCGATCCACAGCATCCCAAACATGCTCCATGGCTGACATGTCCGCTGAGGATGCTGGCCATGCAAGAACTGGCATGTTTTCAGCTCCCAGGAATTGCGTGCTGATCCTTGCAACATGGGGCCGTGCATTTTTCTCAGTTTGTGCAGAAATTATTTAGTTTTGTGAACCAATTGTTGCAGCAGCTGTCCGGGTGGCTGGTCTTGGTGTGGTTACACGTGGTCTGCGGTTGTGATGCCGGTTGGATGTACTGCCAAATTCTCTGAAAGGCCTTTGGAGGCAATTTATGTTAGAGAAATGAACATTCAATTCACGGGCAAGAGCTCTGGTGGACATTCCTGCAGTCAGCATGCCAACTGCACTTGCCCTCAAAACTTGCCACACCTGTGGCATTATGCTGTGTGAGAAAACTGCACATTTCAGAGTGACCTTTTATTGTGGCAGCCTAAGGCACACCTGTACAATAATCATGCTGTTTAATCTTGATATGCCACACCTGTGAGGTGGGAGGGATCATATTGGCAAAGAAGAAATGCTCACTAACAGGTTTAGACAGATTTGAGGGGAACGGTCTTTTATGGTCAAAGTTTTACATCTTTGAGTTCAACTCATGAAAAATAGGAGCAAAAATAAAAGTGTTGCGTTTATAATTTTGTTCAGTGTATTAGAAATGGCAACAGCAGAGGATGCATGTGCATGTACGAGCCAGTCTGCCCCACTACAACAGAATAGATCAAAGGAAAGAACTCAGTGACTACATTGTACGACCCATTTACATTGTTGGACTACAATGGCGGACTCACGCGAAGCACTTTGGGTAAATTTCTACCATACATGGATAATCCACTGAAGTCACACTGGGGGGGGGGGGATGTGACAAATTGTGCAAAAACCAAACATCTGGTTTAGAGGAAGTATGAAGGCAAACCAGATTTCCTTCAGGACTCATGCAGATCCCAAATACACAAAAGCGGGTACCAATAGGTAAGAAAAGTTGTTTCTGTATAACAGGTCCCTTTAAGTAGGGCCGTCTTCTACTTGTTTCAATGACATACAGTCTTGGTAGATCACCTGTGACACACCCACTAATAATAGGCATCATTTTATAGTTAGCACTTGTTATCTGGGATCTTAGGGGATCAGGATCAAGTCCCTATGAGTGAAGTGCGTGACACTTACTCTTTATAAAAATGTTGAACAACTTGAGTGGTACTTAAGAACAATCCCCGGCACTACAAGGTCTTCCATGGTCCTCAAAGACAGACCTGGACAGAGACATTACAATGTATTCCATTGTCCTAAAGGACAGACCTGGACAGAGACATTACAAGGTCGTCCATGGCCCTAAAGGACAGACCTGGACAGAGACACTACAAGGTCTTCCATGGTCCTCAAAGACAGACCTGGACAGAGACATTACAATGTATTCCGTGGTCCTAAAGGACAGACCTGAACAGAGACATTACAATGTATTCCATGGTCCTAAAGGACAGACCTGGACAGAGACATTACAAGGTTGTCCATGGTCCTAAAGGACAGACCTGGACAAAGACACTACAAGGTCTTCCATGGTCCTAAAGGACAGACCTGGACAGAGACACTACAAGGTCTTCCATGGTCCTAAAGGACAGACCTGGACAGAGACATTACAAGGTCTTCCATGGTCCTAAAGGACAGACCTGGACAGAGACACTACAAAGTCTTCCATGGTCCTAAAGGACAGACCTGGACAGAGACATTACAAGGTCTTCCATGGTCCTCAAATACATATCTGGACAGAGACATTACAAGGTCTTCCATGGTCCTAAAGGACAGACCTGGACAGAGACATTGCAAGGTTGTTTATGGGCCTAAAGGACAGACCTGGACAGAGACACTACAAGGTCTTCCATGGTCCTAAAGGACAGACCTGGACAGAGACATTACAAGGTTGTCCATGGTCCTAAAGGACAGACCTGGACAGAGACACTACAAAGTCTTCCATGGTCCTAAAGGACAGACCTGGACAGAGACATTACAAGGTCTTCCATGGTCCTCAAATACAGATCTGGACAGAGACATTACAAGGTCTTCCATGGTCCTAAAGGACAGACCTGGACAGAGACATTATAAGGTCATCCATGGTCCTAAAGGACAGATCTGGACAGAGACACTACAATGTCTTCCATGTTCCTCAAAGACAGACCTGGACAGAGACATTGCAAGGTCTTCCATGGTCCTAAAGGACAGACCTGGACAGAGACACTACAACGTCTTCCATGGTCCTAAAGGACAGACATGGACAGAGACATTACAAGGTCTTCCATGGTCCTAAAGGACAGACCTGGACAGAGACACTACAAAGTCTTCCATGGTCCTAAAGGACAGACCTGGACAGAGACATTACAAGGTCTTCCATGGTCCTCAAATACAGATCTGGACAGAAACATTACAAGGTCTTCCATGGTCCTAAAGGACAGACCTGGACAGAGACATTGCAAGGTCGTTTATGGGCCTAAAGGACAGACCTGGACAGAGACACTACAAGGTCTTCCATAGTCCTAAAGGACAGACCTGGACAGAGACATTACAAGGTTGTCCATGGTCCTAAAGGACAGACCTGGACAGAGACACTACAAAGTCTTCCATGGTCCTAAAGGACAGACCTGGACAGAGACATTACAAGGTCTTCCATGGTCCTCAAATACAGATCTGGACAGAGACATTACAAGGTCTTCCATGGTCCTAAAGGACAGACCTCGACAGAGACATTATAAGGTCGTCCATGGTCCTAAAGGACAGATCTGGACAGAGACACTAGAAGGTCTTCCATGTTCCTCAAAGACAGACCTGAACAGAGACATTACAAGGTCTTCCATGGTCCTAAAGGACAGACCTGGACAGAGACATTACAAGGTCGTTCATGGTCCTAAAGGACAGATCTGGACAGAGACACTACAAGGTCTTCCATGTTCCTCAAAGACAGACCTGGACAGAGACATTACAAGGTCTTCCATGGTCCTAAAAAACAGACCTGGAAAAAGGAGCAGATGCACTTGAAAGAGTTTTGGGTTTGGGGGAGGAGAAATGGGAGTAGCGACAACAACAAGTGTGGGCTGCAAAAGTTGCGAGTGAGCAATCAAGTGGGAAAATGTCAGGTGGAAAATGTCAAGAGAGCAACAGAGGAGAAGAAAAGATGGCCTCTTCCCTCTGATGCTTGCAGCCCTTTGTGTCGCCTCACCGCTAGCTGCCAGCCCGCGTGTTCAGCCATCTAGTCAATGACAGCATTACTGTTGTGGCACACCTCCTCACACACACTCACACACACACACACACACACACACACACACACACACACACACACACACACACACACACACACACACACACACACACACACATGAGACTGGTGATTGATGGCCATGTTGTGTGCACAGCAGCAATGATTCAGGAGCAGCAAGTCGAGGTAGACGAACTTGTGAGGAGCCAAAGTACAGAAAGTACAGTACATGTTTCACGGCTGTCAGTCAAGTGGTGGGGCGGGGCGAGGGGCTTGGAGAAGAAAGTGGTGGTCTCAGGAAACCGTTGTTGCAGCCACCCGGACAGCGGCTACAACAATTGGCTCACATAACTAAAGAATTTCTGCGCAAACTGTGAGAAACCGTCTCAGGGACGTTCATCTACATTCTCGTGGTCCTCATCGGGATCTTCATCTGCTTGCTCGTGGTCCTCATCGGGGTCTTCATCTGCTTGCTCCGGGTCCTCATCGGGGTCTTCATCTACATTCTCGTGGTCCTCATCAGGGTCTTCATCTGCTTGCTCGGGGTCCTCATCGGGGTCTTCATCTGCTTGCTCGTGGTCCTCATCGGGGTCTTCATCTGCTTGCTCCGGGTCCTCATCGGGGTCTTCATCTACATTCTCGTGGTCCTCATCAGGGTCTTCATCTGCTTGCTCGGGGTCCTCATCGGGGTCTTCATCTGCTTGCTCGGGGTCCTCATCGGGGTCTTCATCTGCTTGCTCGTGGTCCTCATCGGGGTCTTCATCTGCTTGCTCCGGGTCCTCATCGGGGTCTTCATCTACATTCTCGTGGTCCTCATCAGGGTCTTCATCTGCTTGCTCGGGGTCCTCATCGGGGTCTTCATCTGCTTGTTCTGGGTCCTCATCGGGATCTTCATCTGCTTGCTCGGGGTCCTCATCGGGGTCTTCATCTGCTTGCTCCGGGTCCTCATCGGGGTCTTCATCTACATTCTCATGGTCCTCATCAGGGTCTTCATCTGCTTGCTCGGGGTCCTCATCGGGGTCTTCATCTGCATTCTCATGGTCCTCATCAGGGTCTTCATCTGCTTGCTCGGTGTCCTCATCGGGGTCTTAATCTGTTTGCTCGGGGTCCTCATCGGGGTCTCCACCTGACTGTAGTTGCTCGTCTTAACTGACTTGGGTGGCCAAACGCACATCGGATGGCGTCTGGCACGTTGGAGAGGTGTTCTCTTCACGGATGAATCCTGGTTTTCAGTGTTACGGACAGACGGCAGCCAGCGTGTGGAGAGAAGTTTGCTGATGTCAACGTTGTGAGGGGAGTGGCCTATTGTGGGGGCGGGGTTATGGTGTGGGCAGACATATGTTATGGACAACCGACGCAAGTGCATTTAATTGGTGGCTTTTTGAATGCACCGAGATACCGTGATGAGATCCTAAAGACCGTTGTCGTGCCATTGACCCGAGACCATCACCGCATGTTGCAGCACCACACTGCACGGCCCCATGTTGCAAGGCTCTCTACACAATTGCTGCAAGCTGTTCCAAGCCACATGTTTGTGTTTATTGCAGCTGGTCCTGATGTTATTGTTGTATTTCTTACCTGAGTCTTGTTGTTTCCTTCACAGACTTCCGCCCACCTATGGTCCCCCCCAACAGGGGCTCAGGGAGCGCCGTTGGCGGTGGCTCCACCTCTTCTTCCTCCTCCACCACAACTCGCCCTCCCCCCCACTTCACCACCCCCAGGCCTCTCCTCACCACTTCACCGGGTCAGCGTTACCGGACCACCACCACCACCACCGTTCGCCAAGCGGTCCTAAATCCTGCCGGCGGTCCAGCACCCGACACCAATCAGATTCCAGACACCAGCCGCAAAGCCGGCGGACGTTCCCCGCCGGCGCAGGTGCCCCCGGCGGCCCCTCGGCCCCCAGCCATGCCTCCCCAAGACTTCTGTAGTCCCAGAGTGACGGCTGATATTTCCTGGCCCCGGACGCAGCAAGGCCAGCTGGCCAAGCAGCCGTGTCCTGTTGGGACCTTGGGTGAGGACCCTGTGAAACCTTCTGCTGCTAAGGGTCTAATTCAGCTAATTAGCATGTTGGCGCTCATTAGATGCAATATTGTCAATATTAATATTAGTTTCTGTATTATGATCTTCTGCTTCTTAGGGTCTGCTGCTAATTAGCAAGTTGGCGCTCATTAGATGCAATATTGTCAATCCTCTTCATGTTTTTTTGAAAAGTCTCTCGGCCAAAAGTGTCAAACATATTTCATCATTATATTTTCTACATACTCTGTAAAAAAAAAAATCTTCTCGTCGAAATTACAGTGTTTTTTTTTTTTTTTTTTACAGCGTATTACTGTAAATGGAACAATGATGTCACTGGTTTTGACCACAAAGCGGCCAGCTTTTTAACATCAAATCTATGGTTGTTGTTTGGACCGCACATTACTGGGATTATGGTTGTTGTTTTCAGCCTACATTACTGGGATTGTGGTTGTTGTTTTCAGCCCACATTACTGGGATTGGAAAAACGCTACTGCTGTTTTTTTTGCAAAAGTTCTGGCAATTGAGTAGCCATTTTTTTTTAATTTACTGCAAAGTATATTGTTATTTATGCAATCTACAATTTATTGGATAATTTGCATTGAAATAATTAGACAATATTTTAACAAAACATTTTTGTAATGTATGATGATATAATATTTATTGCATATTTAGGAAACGTGAAACTGTTAGCTCTTTATTTGTTACAGATTTTAGCTACTTTATAACCTAATTTCTGTACAAATGTAACTATCATTACTATATCGACATGAACAACATTGCTATTACAGATTCATGCATAAGTCTAGCACTGTTATTAGTATTTATTTTAATATTATAATATTTGTTTGATTATTAGATACCGTATTTTCTGGACTATAAAGCGCACCAGTATATAAGCCGCACTCACTACATTTTAGAAGAAAAAATAGTTTCCATATATCAGCCGGAGTTGTGAAATGAATTATTTACACAGAAAGTTTATTTACATACCTTATATGTCTCCGTAACAGGGCAGTAAAACGGTTGATCAAACAAAACAGAAGTCATGGTCATGGAACCACTAGCTGCGCAAGCTAGCTCTCCAATAAGCTAAACAGACTCAACGTTTTGGTGAAATTACTGAGGAATTTGTGAAAGTGAAAAACTACAAAAAGAATGCCGTTGTAAGTTAATAATACTTAGTAAACATGTTAGCATATTAGCTAATGCTAACGACGCTAGCTTGATTACATTACGGTACATATATGCATGAAAACACTCCTACAGACATCACACATTGGACACTTAAGTGAGTAAGAACTGTTTTAGTTATATTGTAAAACTTACACACGTTGCTTGGAGTGATGAATGAAGTCTCCATACGAGTAGGAACGCTATGGACGGTTACAAGATGGCACGTCAATTGTAGTGCCGGTGGAAAGCACTAAACGAGGAAATACTGTCGACGTTCAACCTGCAGTGAGCAAACTCTTCCAAAAGATGGCGCCGTAGCACAAACAATAACACCTTTTCAGTGTCTGTTGATAACTATTTGTTGAACCAAGAGAAATCCATACATTTATACAGGTTGCAGGGCTCAAAGTGTAGGTAAAAGTAGCGGCTTATTATCGTAATATTGTATAGAAATATATGCAGTACATGTATTTATTTTCTGTTGGAAGGGAAACAACAAAGACATTTACCGTATTTTTCGGACTATAAGTCGCAGTTTTTTTCACAGTTTGGCCGGGGGTGCGACTTATACTCAGTGCTGTGTCTCACCTGTTAGCTTTGCTTCTTCTTGCAGGCGTGGCCACCTACCTGTGCACGCCACACCTGGGCTCCTGGCATCCTCAGGGCCCCGACCTCAGCAACTGCACGTCGCCTTGGGTCAACCACATCATGCAGAAGGTAAGTCTCCATCTTGGACTTGGTGTTAGCACTGACTCACTATGTGCACCTTGGTGTTAGCACTGACTCACTATGTGCACCTTGGTGTTAGCACTGACTCACTATGTGCACCTTGGTGTTAGCACTGACTCACTATGTGCACCTTGGTGTTAGCACTGACTCACTATGTGCACCTTTGTGTTAGCACTGACTCACTATGAGCACCTTGGTGTTAGCACTGACTCACTATGAGCACCTTGGTGTTAGCACTGACTCACTATGAGCACCTTGGTGTTAGCACTGACTCACTACATGCACCTTGGTGTTAGCACTGACTCACTACATGCACCTTGGTGTTAGCACTGACTCACTACATGCACCTTGGTGTTAGCACTGACTCACTATGTGCACCTTGGTGTTAGCACTGACTCACTATGTGCACCTTGGTGTTAGCACTGACTCACTACATGCACCTTGGTGTTAGCACTGACTCACTATGAGCACCTTGGTGTTAGCACTGACTCACTATGTGCACCTTGGTGTTAGCACTGACTCACTATGTGCACCTTGGTGTTAGCACTGACTCACTACGTGCACCTTGGTGTTAGCACTGACTCACTATGTGCACCTTGGTGTTAGCACTGACTCACTATGTGCACCTTGGTGTTAGCACTGACTCACTATGTGCACCTTGGTGTTAGCACTGACTCACTATGTGCACCTTGGTGTTAGCACTGACTCACTATGTGCACCTTGGTGTTAGCACTGACTCACTATGAGCACCTTGGTGTTAGCACTGACTCACTATGTGCACCTTTGTGTTAGCACTGACTCACTATGAGCACCTTGGTGTTAGCACTGACTCACTATGAGCACCTTGGTGTTAGCACTGACTCACTATGAGCACCTTGGTGTTAGCACTGACTCACTACATGCACCTTGGTGTTAGCACTGACTCACTACATGCACCTTGGTGTTAGCACTGACTCACTACGTGCACCTTGGTGTTAGCACTGACTCACTATGTGCACCTTGGTGTTAGCACTGACTCACTACGTGCACCTTGGTGTTAGCACTGACTCACTATGAGCACCTTGGTGTTAGCACTGACTCACTATGAGCACCTTGGTGTTAGCACTGACTCACTACATGCACCTTGGTGTTAGCACTGACTCACTATGAGCACCTTGGTGTTAGCACTGACTCACTATGAGCACCTTGGTGTTAGCACTGACTCACTATGTGCACCTTGGTGTTAGCACTGACTCACTACGTGCACCTTGGTGTTAGCACTGACTCACTATGTGCACCTTGGTGTTAGCACTGACTCACTATGTGCACCTTGGTGTTAGCACTGACTCACTATGTGCACCTTGGTGTTAGCACTGACTCACTATGTGCACCTTGGTGTTAGCACTGACTCACTATGTGCACCTTGGTGTTAGCACTGACTCACTATGTGCACCTTGGTGTTAGCACTGACTCACTATGTGCACCTTGGTGTTAGCACTGACTCACTATGAGCACCTTGGTGTTAGCACTGACTCACTATGTGCACCTTTGTGTTAGCACTGACTCACTATGAGCACCTTGGTGTTAGCACTGACTCACTATGTGCACCTTGGTGTTAGCACTGACTCACTATGAGCACCTTGGTGTTAGCACTGACTCACTACATGCACCTTGGTGTTAGCACTGACTCACTATGTGCACCTTGGTGTTAGCACTGACTCACTATGTGCACCTTGGTGTTAGCACTGACTCACTACATGCACCTTGGTGTTAGCACTGACTCACTATGAGCACCTTGGTGTTAGCACTGACTCACTATGTGCACCTTGGTGTTAGCACTGACTCACTACGTGCACCTTGGTGTTAGCACTGACTCACTATTTGCACCTTGGTGTTAGCACTGACTCACTACGTGCACCTTGGTGTTAGCACTGACTCACTATGTGCACCTTGGTGTTAGCACTGACTCACTACGTGCACCTTGGTGTTAGCACTGACTCACTATGTGCACCTTGGTGTTAGCACTGACTCACTACGTGCACCTTGGTGTTAGCACTGACTCACTATGTGCACCTTGGTGTTAGCACTGACTCACTACGTGCACCTTGGTGTTAGCACTGACTCACTAAGTGCGCCAAAGTGACATTCATTATAAATAGAAGACCTGTCAACATTAGCATGTACATTTTCATGATTAAGTCTTATTTTGAAATCCAAAGTAGTTGGAGTTTGATCAGCAACCAAGGGAGGGTTTGACCTCCAAGTGTCCTTGACATCCAAGTTATTTCTGCATGTTTTTAGGACTAAAAGTGAGTATGTGCGTCCTAACGGCCTGTTCACTTGTCCTCGCCTTTCCCTCCTCCCTGTGACTTTCCCCTTGCTCCGCCCCCATCCATCACCCCGCCTCCAGCTGCGCTCGGGGGAGACGGCGGCCATCGTGGCGAGGGAGCTGGCGGAGCAGACCAAAGGGCTCCTGCGGCCTGGCGACGTGCCCTCCACGGTGCGGGCCATGGCCCAGCTGGTAGAGCTGCTGGACGTGCAGCTCAGGAACCTCACACCGGGGGGCAAGGACAGCGCCGCCCGCAGTCTCACCAAGGTACTGCAGGAGGGCCACACAAAGGAACTTGGAGGGGAACTGCACTTTTTTGGGGGGGAATTCACAGACCTTGTTGGATTTATGTATGCAATCTAAGTTGTAAAATACGGCAAGTAAGAGGTGGCCAACAATGCTGATAATAAGCGGACATTATTGTGCCCGTAAAAACATCTACAAATATCTAAAAAACAGCAACAATGCTTCATCTACATGTCCTGACCTGAATATTAGCAAGTATTAGTGTTATTATAAGTGCTAACACAGAGGAACTACTTTTAGAGCGTTAGATAGCTGATGCTGCTATATTGACATATTGAGCTGCTGCATGGCCTCTGAGTTGGTGAAAGTTAATTGTAGATGATAAATCATGTCTCTCACCTGGATAGTAGAAGGTTTTGGACATAAACCTACAAGTTGGTCAACTTTGACATCCAACTTAGACCCAAGGATGGCCAAAAAAGACACAACAAACTATTTTTTTTAACCCTTCATGAGGAATTTGATTAATTATTGGTGTAAAGGGGAAGATACAACCATCCCATCAGTCTTTATCCCAGTGAGAGCAGACATTGTACAGTAAGTGATTGTTTTATTATGTTCGTATATCTTGTTTAGCACTTAGCAATACTGCTACATGATGCTTAGTGTTTGCATCTGTTTAGCACACAGCTTCTAAAACTTGTAGATCATCCTCCTTATACTCAGGCTCAAAAATAGAAGCTTCTGTATCTTCATTTGTCCCAAAGTAGTCTTTGTTGTCTCTCATCAAGTCTGCCATGATTAGTAGTCTTGTTGTTGGAAATAAAGAACATTTTGTAAAATTAATAAGCCGCTGTATGCTTGAAATTATCAAAATACGTCAATGTTACATGTTATTATGAATATTACTAGATACTACATATATACTAAAGTGTGTATACGAAATTATGTTGGAGGTTTGTGGATCCCTTTTGGAGTGCCGTCTGGGTGGAATAGATCAAATCCTATTGACTCAATTGTTAGCTGACTCTTGCCAATGTTTATATACGAT
Organism: Nerophis lumbriciformis; assembly: GCF_033978685.3. Lineage (NCBI taxonomy): Eukaryota > Metazoa > Chordata > Actinopteri > Syngnathiformes > Syngnathidae > Nerophis > Nerophis lumbriciformis. The sequence continues at coordinate 28,308,886 of NC_084563.2, read as the reverse complement.
TTAGAATGCATAAAGAAAGAAAAACATGTGTTCTTGTTTTACATCATTTGTCCCAAAGTAGTCTTTGTTGTCTCTCATCAAGTCTGCCATGATTAGTAGTCTTCTACTTGTTGTTGTTGAAGGGAAATAGCGGACGTTTTGTGAAATGCTGCTTAAAATGATCAAAATATGTAAATATTACATGTTATTATGAATGTTACTAGATACTACATATATACTTAATTCATGTATATATTACATGTTATTATGAATGTTACTGCATGACATACTTACATCATGTATATATTACATGTTATTATGAATGTTGCTACATGACATATATACTTACATCATGTATATATTACATGTTATTATGAATGTTACTAGATACTACATATATACTTACAGTGTGTATATTAAACCTTGATGGAGGTTTTTTAGAGTGCTTCATAGGTGGAATAGATCAAATCGTATTGGCTCCATTTTTAGCTGACTCTTGCTAATGTTTATTCACAATTTAGAATGCATAAAAAAGAAAAACACGTGTTCGTGTCTTACATCATTTGTCCCAAACTATTCTTTGTTGTCTCTCATCAAGTCTGCCATGATGAGTAGTCTTCTTGTCGTTGTTGTTGAAGGGAAAGTGAACGTTGTGTGAAATTAATATGCTGCTGAATGCTTAAAATTATCAAAATATGTAAATATCACATGTTACTATGAATGTTACTAGATACTACATATATACTTAAAATGTGTATATGAAATTATGTTGAAGGTTTTTGATTGTTTTTAAAGCGCCTATTGGCTCCATTGTTAGCTGACTCTTGCTAACGTTTATTTACAATTTAGAATGCATGAAAAAGAAAATACGTGTTCTTGTCTTACATAACGATTGTGAATGATTTAAGTGCAGTTCCCCTTTAAGTTGTGACTAACATTATTTGCACTTTCTAAGTTGTGTTATTCCACAAAGGGAAGAAGAGTAGTGCTCATATTGTGTGACAGTGTGTATCAGTGTGACAGTGTGTGTCAGTGTGACAGATGTGTGTAGGAATATTACACAGCGTGTGACAAACATCTGTCAGTGTGATGCAACCATAAACATCAATTATCATTAATGTCACTCAAAACTAAAATGTTTTCTTTTATTCGCTCGCATATTTTGAGGACAAAACTTTAGTGTGTCCTTAAGAATATCATGTTGTGTATTATTGGAAGACGACAACAGGAAGAAGTGACTTGTGGACTTGGTTGGTGTTCATTCAAGTCAGCTCAGTCTTTGGGGACGAGTCACTAATTGACTGGCAGACTCCTTTAATGACACACACACACACACACACACACACACACACACACACACACACACACACACACACACACACACACACACACACACACACACACACACACACATTCTTGTATGTGTTACCTTCTTGAGACGTGAGAAAAATGCCTCCCTCTTTAGGACCAGCCTTTCTAGATATATAAAGAAGTGTATTTACAACATTAATAATATATACAAACTATGCAAATATAAAAAAAGCTTGTTGTGAAAAATAAATTGGAATTTCACAAGAAAAAGGTCACAATTTCACAAGAAAAACTTCGAATGTTGGCAGTATTATAATAAAAGTCGGAATTTTACTCAACGCAAGTCAAACTTTTACAAGAAAAAGTGAACATTTGTGCAATATTATGATACAAGTTGGAATTTTACTCAATAATAGTCGCAGTTTTACAAGAAAAGCTTAAAGTTTTGGCCATTTTATGAAAAGAGTAATTTTACTCAACAAAAGTCACAATTGTATA
>NC_084563.2:28257098-28302098 GCF_033978685.3 Nerophis lumbriciformis | reverse complement strand
ACTATGTTAGTGAAGCCTGTGGTGGTTTTCATGCCCTTCCACACGTCACGAGTGTTATTCTGCTGGAGTTTGGAAGTAGAATACATGACAATTTATTCTACTTGTGATTATTAATTGGTAATAATATCTTGGTATGTGACACTTGTTAACTGTTAGCATGCTCATGCTAGCATGCTAGCATACTTATATTAACATGTTAACTTTTTAGCTAACTTTAGGTTTTTTATTCTCTCATTAGACAGCCTTACAATCATATAACTTGGTATGTGACACATGTTAGCTGTTAGCGTACTTATGTTAGCATGCTAACACGCTAACATTAAAGTGTTAACTTTTTTTTGCAAAGGTTACACTTTTTTCTCTAATTCCACAGCCTTACGGTCATATAACTTGGTATATGAAACGTGCTAACTGTTAGCATGTTTATGTTAGCATGTTAACAGTAAAGTGCAAGCTTTTTGTGCAAATTTTGTAACCATTTACCTTAGAGTCATATAACTTGGTATGTGACACTTGATAACTGTTAATATGCTAATGTAAGTATGCTAGCATACTTATATCAACATGCTAGCTTTTTAGCTAACTTTATGTTTTTTTCTCTAATAAGACAGCCATACCCTTTATAGTCATATAACTCAGTATGTCAAACATGCTAACAGTAAAATACTAGCTTTTTTAGCTAATTTTGCAACCGTTGACCCTAGTCATATAACTTGTTCTTAACTGTTAGCATGCTAATGCTAGCATGCTAGCATACTTATATTAACATGCTAACCTTTTAGCTTTTTAGCTAGTTCTTTTTCTCTAATTAGACAGCCATACACCAGACAGTCATGTAACTTGGGATTGTGACACTTGTTAACGGTTAGCATACTAATGTTAGCATGCTAGCATACTTATATTAACTTGCTAACGTTTTAGCTAACTTTACGTTTTTGTTTTTTTTCTCTACTTAGACAGCCATACACCTTAAAGTTATATAACTTGGCATGTGGCATTTGTTAACTATTAGCATGCTAATTTTAGCATGCTAGCATACTTATATTAACATGCTAACTTTTTAGCTATTTATTTTTGTCTAATTAGACAGCCACACACCTTACAGTTATACAAGTAAAGGAGCGCTTCTTTGGCAAATCTCACACACGGTCTTGAAATTTCCCTCCAATTCAATAAGACCTTTTTACACCTTGGTGGAGGTAATAACACAAGAACAAGGCAGCGCTATTCACCTGCCTTGTCTGCGTGCTGGAGACAGCCTGCACACTCGCAGTTTTGCTCCCCCGCCCACACACACACACACACACACACACACACACACACACACACACACACACACACACACACACAGCTCTTTTTCTCCTTATGCAGTGTTTTTCCCCGCCTGCTCCCTTCTGCAAAATGTCTGCACGTCAGCAGCAGTCAGCAATGTCACATCGTAGCACATGTGTGTGAGGATGTATGACACACACACACACACACACACACACACACACACACACACACACACACACACACACACACACACACACACACACACACACACACGCATATAAATACAAACACCCTGATGATCTTACGCTGTCACGTCTGCACTTTGGCGATGTTTTGGCGTCCATCTTTTGACTCCTTCAGGTTGAAAGGATGACATCACACACACGCACACACACAAACACACACACACACACACACACACGTGTGTGTGGGGGGGCGTGGAAGTGATGGATTGTAGAATTATTCTGTGTAATGAAAACAAAATGGTAACAGCAATGTGGCAGATAGAAATGTGCGTGATTAGGGATGTGGTGTGTTGCTGCCCTCTCCTCGTTAATTATCCGCAGCACTAATTGTCAAGTGAGGAGAGTGAGCAGGAGGTTTGGTTTCTTAATAGAGATGAAAAATAATTGAACTCTCTCTTTCTCAAACACACACACACACACACTCACTGTAGGTCTGGATTTGTATTACTAAATTAATCCAGGGAAATGTATGTTTTGAATAATTAGTGCCGTATTTCCCCAACTATAAAGTGCACTGGTATATACAGTAAGTAGCACCCACTAAATGTTTGTGTTTGTTCCCATATATAAGTTGCACCGGAATATAAGTCGCATATATACAGGTAAAAGCCAGTAAATTAGAATATTTTGAAAAACTTGATTTATTTCAGTAATTGCATTCAAAAGGTGTAACTTGTACATTATATTTATTCATTGCACACAGCACAATGTGTGCAATGAATAATTAAATGTTTATTTCATTTAATTTTGATGATTTGAAGTGGCAACAAATGAAAATCCAAAATTACGTGTGTCACAAAATTAGAATATTACTTAAGGCTAATACAAAAAATGGATTTTTAGAAATGTTGGCCAACTGAAAAGTATGAAAATGAAAAATATGAGCATGTACAATACTCAATACTTGGTTGGAGCTCCTTTTGCCTCAATTACTGCGTTAATGCGGCGTGGCATGGAGTCGATGAGTTTCTGGCACTGCTCAGGTGTTATGAGAGCCCAGGTTGCTCTGATAGTGGCCTTCAACTCTTCTGCGTTTTTGGGTCTGGCATTCTGCATCTTCCTTTTCACAATACCCCACAGATTTTCTATGGGGCTAAGGTCAGGGGAGTTGGCGGGCCAATTTAGAACAGAAATACCATGGTCCGTAAACCAGGCACGGGTAGATTTTGCGCTGTGTGCAGGCGCCAAGTCCTGTTGGAACTTGAAATCTCCATCTCCATAGAGCAGGTCAGCAGCAGGAAGCATGAAGTGCTCTAAAACTTGCTGGTAGACGGCTGCGTTGACCCTGGATCTCAGGAAACAGAGTGGACCGACACCAGCAGATGACATGGCACCCCAAACCATCACTGATGGTGGAAACTTTACACTAGATTTCAGGCAACGTGGATCCTATGCCTCTCCTGTCTTCCTCCAGACTCTGGGACCTCGATTTCCAAAGGAAATGCAAAATTTGCATGGTTGGGTGATGGTTGGGTCATTTTTCATTTTCATACTTTTCAGTTGGCCAACATTTCTAAAAATCCCTTTTTTGTATTAGCCTTAAGTAATATTCTAATTTTGTGACACACGGAATTTTGGATTTTCATTTGTTGCCACTTCAAATCATCAAAATTAAATGAAATAAACATTTGAATGCATCAGTCTGTGTGCAATGAATAAATATAATGTACAAGTTACACCTTTTGAATGCAATTACTGAAATAAATCAAGTTTTTCAAAATATTCTAATTTACTGGCTTTTACCTGTATATACGTTGTAAAATGACTTATTTACACACAATGTTTATTTACATACCTTAATTGTTTCCAAACAGTGTCTGTAACAGGGCAGTGAAACGGCTTATCAATCAAAACATAAGCCATGGTCATGGACCCACTAGCTGCGCAAGTTAGCTCTCCGATCAGCTAAACAGACTCAATAACTCCACGCTGACGTTTTGGTGAATTTACTGAAACAATATAAAAAGAATGTCATTGTAAGTGAATTTTACTAACACAGACACTCGTAAACATGTTAGCATATTAACTTGACTAGATTACGGTAGCAAGTACAAATATGCATGAAAACACTCCGACAGACATCACACATGGGACGCTTTAGTAAGTTAGAAGTGTTGTTGTCAAGTGGGGGTCGCAGCTAGCTGCGGGGTTGTTCTTCCAACACAAAATAGACGGCTCCGGACGACAGCGTGAAGGTAGGCTAGGATTTATTTAACATAAATCATGCACTACCGCGAACATAAACAATACAACAACAATCAACAACAAAAAAAAAGAGGCAAGCGTGCCTAAAACGCAAGTGAAGCTAATCTTAAACAAAAACTAGGACATGGACATGGAAACTTACTTTTGTCAAAACGAGACCTGAACCGGAGTGACATAATGACAATGCAGGCAGGACGAGTGATGAACAAGGTATGCTTAAATAACAGTGACATGATTGGTGACAGGTGTGTGTGAGTCAAAACGTGAAACAGGTGCGTGACGTGACAGGTGAAAACTAATGGTTGCTATGGTGACAAAACAAAACAAAAGTGCACAAAAAGTCCAAAATTTAAACCGAACATTACTAAAACAAAACATGATCACACAGACATGACAGAATCCCCCCCTTATGGACAGATCCCAGATGTCCAAAAACAATATCAACAAGAGTCATGGGAGGGCGGGAGGGGGACATGGCGGTGGGTCGCCAGGCCACGTGTCCCCGTATCCAGCGGGGCAGAGTTAGGTGGCGGCGGCGAGTGGAACGCCGCTGCAGCAGGCGAGGCGGGCGCCCAGGGAATGGCCACATTCGTGGCCGACTGGGAGGTGGGCGCACTTGGCGTGGCGGGCGACCAGGTAGCGGCCATATCCGTGGCCGACGAGGAGGCAGGCGCGTCGTCATCGTGGCAGGCGTGGCTCGGCGTGGTGAGTCAGGCGGCGAAGCTCGGCGTGGCGCGTCAGGCGGCGAAGCTCGGCGTGGCGCGTCAGGCGGCGAAGCTCGGCGTGGGTCTTGGTATAGGTCTTGGTCTTGGCGTGGGTCTTGGTCTTGGCATGGCAGGTCTTGGTCTTGGCATGGCGGGTCTTGGTCTTGGCATGGCGGGTCTTGGTCTTGGCATGGCGGGTCTTGGTCTTGGCATGGCGGGTCTTGGTCTTGGCATGGCGGGTCTTGGTCTTGGTCTAGGTCTTGGCATGGCGGGTCTTGGTCTTGGCATGGCGGGTCTTGGTCTAGGTCTTGGCATGGCGGGTCTTGGTCTTGGCATGGCGGGTCTTGGTCTTGGCATGGCGGGTCTTGGTCTAGGTCTTGGCATGGCGGGTCTTGGTCTTGGTCTTGGCATGGCGGGTCTTGGTCTTGGCATGGCGGGTCTTGGTCTTGGTCTTGGCATGGCGGGTCTTGGCGTCGTGAAGCTGCGACTGGCGGCACTTGGTGTCGTGAAGCTGCGACTGGCGGCACTTGGCGTCGTGGAGCTGCGACTGGCGGCACTTGGCGTCGTGGAGCTGCGACTGGCGGCACTTGGCGTCGTGGAGCTGCGACTGGCGGCACTTGGCGTCGTGGAGCTGCGACTGGCGGCACTTGGCGTCGTGGAGCTGCGACTGGCGGCACTTGGCGTCGTGGAGCTGCGACTGGCGGCACTTGGCGTCGTGGAGCTGCGACTGGCGGCACTTGGCGTGGAGGGTCTTGGCGTGGAGGGTCTTGGTCTTGGGCTTGGCGTGGAGGGTCTTGGTCTTGGACTTGTTGAGCTGGTACCGGAGCTTGGCGTCGTGGAGCTGGTACCGGAGCTTGGCGTCGTGGAGCTGGTACCGGAGCTTGGCGTCGTGGAGCTGGTACCGGAGCTTGGCGTCGTTGAGCTGGTACCGGAGCTTGGCATCGTGGAGCTGGTACCGGAGCTTGGCGTCGTGGAGCTGGTACCGGAGCTTGGCGTCGTGGAGCTGGTACCGGAGCTTGGCGTCGTGGAGCTACTGGTGCAGGTGGAGGTGGTCTAGCTGGGGGTTGCGGCTTGGCATGGCGAAGCTGAGTCACCCCACCTGTACAGTTCCCAGCCCTAGCCCCCCCCTCAAGGAGCGGATACCAGACGCGCTCCCCGCGGTCTGGAATCTTCTTTAGGGGTGGGTGTAGGGGGGTAGACTCCTCCCCACTAAATTGTCCAAAATGTCTATTCCCTACCCCCACTTTAGACTGTGTCTGAAAAAAATCTAAATTTAGAGACAATTTTCTCAAAAGGATTTTTCTTTGAAACAAAGTCCATAGTGGGCGGCTGACAGAGGGTGTAAATAGACTCAAAAAAAAAATCTTGGTTTCTGACGTCATCACCAGTGGGCGGGATGACGTCATCAGCACGGGTCTTCTGTGGCGGGAAGGAAGAATGGGCTGGTTGTGGAATCTTGTTGTCCGGATGAAGATTTTGGGGGAACAACGCGTTATGCTGGCGAGAAAAAGCCTTTCTGGCTGGCTTCCTCGTGGCCGGTCTGCGGAAGAACGTATGCTGCCTGCATTCTGTCAAGTGGGGGTCGCAGCTAGCTGCGGGGTTGTTCTTCCAACGCAAAATAGACGGCTCCGGACGACAGCGTGAAGGTAGGCTAGGATTTATTTAACATAAATCATGCACTACCGCGAACATAAACAATACAACAACAATCAACAACAACAAAAAAGAGGCAAGCGTGCCTAAAACGCAAGTGAAGCTAATCTTAAACAAAAACTAGGACATGGACATGGAAACTTACTTTTGTCAAAACGAGACCTGAACCGGAGTGACATAATGACAATGCAGGCAGGACGAGTGATGAACAAGGTATGCTTAAATAACAGTGACATGATTGGTGACAGGTGTGTGTGAGTCAAAACGTGAAACAGGTGCGTGACGTGACAGGTGAAAACTAATGGTTGCTATGGTGACAAAACAAAACAAAAGTGCACAAAAAGTCCAAAATTTAAACCGAACATTACTAAAACAAAACATGATCACACAGACATGACAGTTGTAGTTATATTGTAAAACTTACTTAGAGCTCTGAATGAAGAGTCCATATGAGTAGAAATGCTGTGGACGGTTGGAAGCCTCACTTCTACTTCCAATTGAAAGCACTAAAATGGAACAAGGAACATTAGAAAGGTTTTTTTTTTACTGGGACACACACACGTCTCATTTGGGGAGGTGGGGACTGGTTGTTGAGTCAATTGTCAATTTCTGCATGATGAACTTGTTTATCTGCGAAGTTGGCTTGATGGAGCCAACCATACTTTGCCATAATGGAAGAGAGAGAGAGAGAGAGAGAGAGAGAGAGAGAGAGAGAGAGAGAGAGAGAGAGAGAGAGAGAGAGAGAGAGATACTGTAAGGGATGAAGATGGGATAACATTTCCCTGATCGACAAAGGAGAAAATTAAATCTCAATTTAGTGCTTGATTGACTAGTTGGCCCACGTGTGTGTGTGTGTGTGTGTGTGTGTGTGTGTGTGTGTGTGTGTGTGTGTGTGTGTGTGTGTGTGTGTCTGTGTGTGTGTGTGTGTGTGTGTGTGTGTGTGTGTGTGTGAGTGCTAAATGAAATTAAAAGCAGTGAGTGACAGGAATGTGAATGATGGCCGCCAACATGCAGCAGTCAATTACATGAAGTGCACGCAGTACTATGTGTTCTATATTACTAGTACACACCATGTGTTCTACGGTACTATTACACACTATGTGTTCTATAGTACTATTACACACTATGTGTTCTATAGTACTATTACACACTATGTGTTCTATAGTATTATTACACACTATGTGTTCTACAGTACTATTACACACTATGTGTTCTACAGTACTATTACACACTATGTGGTCTATAGTACTATTACACACTATGTGTTCTATAGTACTATTACACACTATGTGGTCTATAGTACTATTACACACTATGTGTTCTATAGTACTACTTCACAGTGTGTTCTACAGTACTATGATAATGTGTGTGTTCTACAGTACTATTACACAGTGTGTGTTCTACAGTACTATGATACAGTATGTGTCCTGCAGTACTATGATACAGTATGTGTTCTACAGTACTATTATACAGTGTGTGTTCTACAGTACTATTACACAATGTGTGTTCTACAGTTCTATGATACAGTGTGTGTTCTACAGTACTATTACACAGTATGTTCTACAGTACTATGATACAGTATGTGTTCTACAGCACTATTACACAGTATGTTCTACAGTACTATGATACAGTGTGTTCTACAGTACTATTACACAGTGTACTACAGTACTATGATACAGTATGTGTTCTACAGCACTATTACACACTATATGTACTACAGTACTACTTCACAGTGTATGTTCTACAATACTATTACACAGTATGTTCTACAGTACTATGATACAGTATGTGTTCTACAGTACTATGACACAGTGTGTGTTCTACAGTACTATTACACAGTGTGTGCTCTACAGTACTTTGATACAGTATGTGTTCTACAGTACTATGATACAGTATATGTTCTACAGTACTACTTCACAGTGTCTGTTCTACAGTACTATTACACAGTATGTGCTCTACAGTACTATGATACAGTATGTGTTCTACAGTACTATTACACAGTATGTGTTCTACGGTACTATGATACAGTGTGACTACAGTACTATGATACAGTATGTGTTCTACAGTACTATGATACAGTGTGTTCTACAGTACTATTACACGGTGTGTTCTACAGTACTATGATACAGTAGGTGTACTACAGTACTATTACACACTGTGTATTCTCCAGTACTATAATACAGTGTGTGTTCTACAGTACTATTACACAGTATGTGTTCTACAGTACTTTGATACAGTATGTGTTCTACAGTACTATGATACAGTATATGTTCTACAGTACTACTTCACAGTGTCTGTTCTACAGTACTATTACACAGTATGTGCTCTACAGTACTATGATACAGTATGTGTTCTACAGTACTATTACACAGTATGTGTTCTACAGTACTATGATACAGTGTGACTTCAGTACTATGATACAGTATGTGTTCTACAGTACTATGATACAGTGTGTGTTCTACAGTACTATTACACGGTGTGTTCTACAGTACTATGATACAGTAGGTGCACTACAGTACTATTACACACTGTGTATTCTCCAGTACTATGATACAGTTTGTGTTGTACAGTACTATTACATAGTGTGTGTTCTACAGTACTATTACACAGTCTGTGCTACAGTACTATGATACAGTAGGTGTTCTACAGTACTATTACACACTGTGTATTATCCAGTACTATGATACAGTGTGTGTTGTACAGTACTATTACACAGTGCGTATTCTACAGTACTATTACACAGGGGGTGTTCAGGCGGTGTAGCACCTCTGGTGGGGTACAGGTCATGCTCTCTATTGGGTAGTTCGTCCACCTTTGGTCCCCACTTGTCACTCAGCTCTCACCAGTGGCACAGCACCCACACCCCGGGCAACAGCTTCAACTGGCCGGTGAAACCTGGTGAGGATTTCACCGGCCCTGGTCCCAAAACCTCGGTGATCTCGGTATGTCTACCTACGCACGTGAAGACTGAGTTCGGCGGCCGGCGCGGATGAACCGACAGCTGGTCAACGGGCAAGAAGACGATTCTCAGCATAGCATTGTGGAACGCGAAGGGCATGACGAGACATTTAGGACATCATGGCCATCCACTGCACCCGTTTCCGTCTTCAGCCGTCTCAAACTCTGTCTTGCCACTGGATCAAGATGGTCTCGGGCGAGAGAGTGAGGTCGACAAACTGCGCAACTCTTCCTCACTTAAATCCAAGTCATCGTGCAAGTCACTTAGTCATCCATTCCATCCCATCAACACCAACAAGTCCTGTGGCGACAGGCAAGCGACAAAGCAGCAAGTGTGGGTACACTGGAAGCCGTAGCCGTAATCCTGCACACAGGCAGCCCAGGGCATTGGTCGTTCTTCGCTGACATGGAGCAGCAGTGGAGTCCGGCAGCACCCTGGGTGACTGAGCAGCCCTTTTCAGGTATGCACTGCTCACCTCCATGACTTGAGGAAGGGGCTAGAAAAGTTGCCCTAAAAATTGCCTGCTGCAACTTTCCCTAGCCAGCTTACCGTGGCTGGATGGGACCCTATATCAGCGGTCGTAACACAAAGAAAACGAGGATAGTTCCTTTCACATTGGGCGCATGGAATATGCGCACACTTCTGGACAGAGACGATGCAGACAGACCACAGAGAACAGCCTTGATAGGAAAGGAACTCACCAGATACAGCATTGACATTGCAGCCTTGAGTGAGACCAGGCTCACAAGGGAAGGAGAGGTCTGTGAAAGGGGCTCTGGCTACACATTCTTCTGGAGTGGCAGAGCTAGCGAGGAGCGGCGTGAAGCAGGCGTTTGGTTTGCAGTAAGGACAACTCTTGTTGGCAAACTGGCTGGACTTCCCAAGGGAGTGAACAACAGGTTCATGACCATGGAACTCCCATTGATGGCTGGAAGGAAGCACCTTTCCATCATTACTGCCTACGCCCCAACCATAACAAATCCAGATGAAGTGAAGGCAAAGTTCTATGAAGACCTTCACACCGTCATTGCCGAGCTCATCTTGTTAGGTGACTTCAACTCAAGAGTTGGCACTGACAACGTTGTCTGGGAAGGAGTCCTTGGACATCATGGAGTGGGCCACTGCAACAGCAACGGTCTTCTTTTGCTCCAGACTTGCGCTGAGCATGAACTGCTGATCACCAATACGATCTTCCGCCTCCTTACCCGTAATTGAACGTCATGGATGCACCCTCGCTCAAAGCACTGGCATCTTATCGTTAGGAAGAGAGACAGGCAGGATGTACGCGTGACCAAGCCAATGTGCGGTGCTGAATGCTGGACGGACCACCGCCTCATTTTCACGAAGCTCAACATCCGCATTCAACCCAAACTGCGCCGACAAAGAAGGCCCCAAAATGGTTGAACATTGCCAAGCTGAAGACCGATAGCTGCAAGCAGTCCTTTGTAAACGCTCTGGAAGAGCGCCTGGAGTCCACCTCTCCAGTCAACCAGAATGTGGAGGCAGATTGGGCATCACTCAGAGAGCTGATTTACACCACAGCTACAGAGACTCTGGGGCAGGAAACACAAGGACTGGTTAGATGAGAACTGCGGAGAAACACTACCTCCACCAAACCTAATCGTCTCCTCCAAGTGCCCATCAACGAAACACTGGATGACCCTCCAACCTCGCTTGAGACCCAGAAAGCAATACGTCTACTCTCCAGTGGAAAAGCACCTGGTACTGACGCCATTTCAGCTGAGGTCTACAAGGAGGGGGGAACAGCATTGGCCGACAGGCTCCACCAGTTGTTTCTTCTGATGTAGGAGCAAGAGACAATTCCCCAGGAATTCAGAGACGCTTCCATCATACATCTGTACAAGAGCAAATGAAACAGACAGGCCTGCGACAACCACAGAGGCCTATCCCTGCTCTCCATCACAGGAAAGATCCTGGCCAGGATCCTGCTTCACCGCCTCACAGCCCACCTTGATCAAGGACTTCTGCCTGAAAGCCAGTGTGGATTCCGCAAGGAGCGAGGAACCATCGACATGGTGTTCGCTGCCAGGCAGCTTCAAGAGAAGTGTCAGGAGCAGAAGTCTGACCTCCACCTATGTCGACCTCACCAAGGCCTTTGACACCGTCAGCCGAGAGGGTCTCTGGGAGATTATGGCAAAGTATGGTTGCCCAAGGAAATTCATCGCTTTGGTAACGCAGTTTCTCTGACCCATTCCCAGTCAGAAACGAGGTCAAGCAAGGCTGCGTCTTGGCGCCAACACAGTTCAGCCTCATGTGTTCCGCCATGCTCACAGACGCCTTCAGAGACGAGGATGTTGGTGTCAAACTGAGGGACCGCACAGATAGAAAACTGTTCAAACTAGAACGTGACAAAAGATGTGTAGATGTCTGCACGTGGATGAAATGACGTCCTCTCTCGCTCCCTGTAACATGTCATTACATTGGATAGAGAAAGAGAAAGTGAAAGTGAGAATGTGAGATACTGCAAAGTTCAATAAAAAAGGCATGTGAAGTTTAATGAGAGTCGATGCTTGATGGCGCTATCTACAACACATCAGAAGAAAAGCAGGAGCTGCACTGAGAATAGAAAAGTCTCAGCAAGTGGAGCAGAATGATGTCCTACACACACGCACGCACGCACGCACGCACGCACGCACGCACGCACGCACGCACGCACGCACGCACGCACGCACGCACGCACACACACACACGCACACACACACACACGCGCGTGCGCACACACACACACACACACACGCACACACACACACACACACACACACACACACACACACACACACACACACACACACACACAGTTGTTCAGATCTTATATATGAAGAAGGACGATGCTGGAGTCCACAATGACGAGGTTGGAGTCCACAATAACGATGCTGGAGTCCACAATAGCAATGCTGGAGTCCACAATAACGACCTCATGGCAGCGTGCATTATTCAAGGAGACAGTAGACCCTCACCACGTAGCCCACAAGGCACACTGAGGATGGGCAACACAGGTGCTGATTGTTAGTCCAGTTTCAAACATAGACCACAAATGATGTTTGGTGGAATAATAACTTTAATAGTTGAAGAATATGCATCATGTATTAATTATAAAGCATCAATTTGTAGACCTTCAAATACTATTATTATTTAACATTTACAGGACAGAAGAATATGCATCAAATATTAATCATCAAGCATCAAATTGGAGACCGTAAAATATGATTATTGTCTAACATTTATTTGTAACATAAATATTATTTAGTTAATGTTCTGAAAAATAATACATTGGTTGTAGTGATAAATAATATTGCTAATCCAAAACATTCATTTATGAAAGACAAAATAATATTGATAAGAAGAAAATATTACATTGGCAAACAGTTTTCACTGAGGGTCACATGACAGTCATGGCTGCCTTGTAACATGAATATATAAATATATCATCTAAATTATTACATAATTGTTGTTTACCTTCAGACTGATGGACAATTTGTTTAAATCATAATCCAAGGTGACCTTTAACGATGTATTTTTATTTTTATTTATCAAGTGTTTCTATTTATTCTGACTATAAATTGATTCACGATTATAAAAAAAATCGATTAACAATTTATTTATGTTCTTTTAAGTATACATTTTTAAAAATATATTTTTAGGCATTCTTATTTTCTGCTTCTGTATGTAATATGTCAGGTTTTGTAAGCTGTATCTTATTTTGAAAAGGTTTTATTATAATTATTTTACAAAATAATACATCAGTTTGAATTGGGAATTGTGTTTAATCAAGAATTAAATCTGAATTGAGTTGTGAGGTGGCTAAAGATTCTCACCTCTAATAATAATAATGTATTGTTCTCATGAGCAGATAATAATAAAGTTTCATATATGATATAATTAATTAATAATATTGTATTTTTCTCATGAGCAGACAATTTCATATACAAACCCCGTGTCCATATGAGTTGGGAAATTGTGTTAGATGTAAATATAAACGGAATACAATGATTTGCAAATCATTTTCAAGCCATATTCAGTTGAATATGCTACAAAGACAACATATTTGATGTTCAAACTCATAAACATTTTTTTTTTTTTTGCAAATAATCATTAACTTTAGAATTTGATGCCAGCAACACGTGACAAAGAAGTTGGGAAAGGTGGCAATAAATACTGATAAAGTTGAGGAATGCTCATCAAACACTTATTTGGAACATCCCACAGGTGTGCATGCTAATTGGGAACAGGTGGGTGCCATGATTGGGTATAAAAACAGCTTCCCAAAAAATGCTCAGTCTTTCACAAGAAAAGGATGGGGCGAGGTACACCCCTTTGTCCACAACTGCGTGAGCAAATAGTCAAACAGTTTAAGAACAACGTTTCTCAAAGTGCAATTGCAAGAAATTTAGGGATTTCAACATCTACGGTCCATAATATCATCAAAAGGTTCAGAGAATCTGGAGAAATCACTGCACGTAAGCGGCATGGCCGGAAACCAACATTGAATGACCGTGACCTTCGATCCCTCAGACGGCACTGTATCAAAAACCGACATCAATCTCTAAAGGATATCACCACATGGGCTCAGGAACACTTCAGAAAACCACTGTCACTAAATACAGTTGGTTGCTAAATCTGTAAGTGCAAGTTAAAGCTCTACTATGCAAGGCGAAAGCCATTTATCAACAACATCCAGAAACGCCGCCGGCTTCTCTGGGTCCGAGATCATCTAAGATGGACTCATGCAAAGTGGAAAAGTGTTCCGTGGTCTGACGAGTCCACATTTCAAATTGTTTTGGAAATATTCCACATCGTGTCATCCGGACCAAAGGGGAAGCGATCCATCCAGACTGTTATCGACGCAAAATTGAAAAGGCAGCATGTGTGATGGTATGGGGGTGCATTAGTGCCCAAGACATGGGTAACTTACACATCTGTGAAGGCACCATTAATGCTGAAAGGTACATACAGCTTTTGGAACAACATATGTTGCCATCCAAGCAACGTTACCCTGCTTATTTCAGCAAGACAATGCCAAGCCACATTCAGCACGTGTTACAACAGTGTGGCTTCGTAAAAAAAGAGTGCGGGTGCTTTCCTGGCCCGGCTGCATTCCAGACCTGTCTCCCATCGAAAATGTGTGGCGCATTATGAAGCGTAAAATACGACAACGGAGACCCCGGACTGTTGAACAACTGAAGCTCTACATAAAACAAGAATGGGAAAGAATTCCACTTTCAAAGCTTCAACAATTAGTTTCCTCAGTTCCCAATCGTTTATTGAGTGTTGTTAAAAGGAAAGACCATGTAACACAGTGGTGAACATGCCCTTTCCCAACTACTTTGGCACGTGTTGCAGCCATGAAATTCTAAGTTAATTATTATTTGCAAAAAAAATAAAGTTTATGAGTTTGAACATCAAATATGTTGTTTTTGTAGCATATTCAACTGAATATGGGTTGAAAATGATTTGCAAATCATTGTATTCCGTTTATATTTACATCTAGCACAATTTCCCAACTCATATGGAAACGGGGTTTGCATGATATAATTGTTCCTGTCAAAAAGAAAACAATAAATAATTTTAGTGAAAAAGATGCTCATTATTTGTGGCCAGCTTAAATGAAGTGGTGGTCCAGATGTGAACCCCGAGCCTGGAGTTTGAAACTTATGTCATAAAGTCATCCACTCAAATATGAAATTATATTTGAATTCATCATTTCTTCCAATCTCATCTCACTTTTTCAAGCATGTTAAAAACCTGCGGGACAAAGTCTTGTACAGAATAAAGAATAAAGAACATACTAAAATATACAAAATACTGCTAAAAACCCCCACCAATAATGAAAACATTAAAAAATGTGCATAAAAAGAATAACACCACAATAAAAACAAATAAAATGGAATCAATAAAAAGGTAAGATAAAATAGATAATGAGTAACAAAAATAAAAAATAACTTGGAACTTAACAAGTGGCAAAGAAAAGAGAATTCTTGTTTTTATAGGTTTGAAATAATTACATTTAACTGCTTGTGTGTGTGTGTGTGTGTGTGTGTGTGTGTGTGTGTGTGTGTGTGTGTGTGTGTGTGTGTGTGCGTGCGTGCGTGCGTGCGTGCGTGCGTGCGTGCGTGCGTGCGTGCGTGCGTGTACCTATAATGTATGCACATACACAATAATATAATACAATAGGTGTGATCCAATATAATGTAATGCAATACGTGTACATAATAATAATGATAATGTATGCATGCAAGGATACAGTACAATCATACAAGAGTAACAAGTGGTGGTTCCTCTCTTTAAGAAGGGGAACCGGAGGGTGTGTTCCAACTATCGTGGGATCACACTCCTCAGCCTTCCCGGTAAGGTCTATTCAGGTGTACTGGAGAGGAGGCTACGCCGGATAGTCCAACCTCGGATTCAGGAGGAACAGTGTGGTTTTGGTCCTGGTGGTGGAACTGTGGACCAGCTCTATACTCTGGGCAGGGTCCTTGAGGGTGCATGGGAGTTTGCCCAACCAGTCTACATGCGCTTTGTGGACTTGGAGAAGGCATTCGACCGTGTCCCTCGGGAAGTCCTGTGGGGAGTGCTCAGAGAGTATGGGGTATCGGACTGTCTGATTGTGGCGGTCCGCTCCCTGTATGATCAGTGTCAGAGCTTGGTCCGCATTGCCGGCAGTAAGTCGGACACGTTTCCAGTGAGGGTTGGACTCCGCCAAGGCTGCCCTTTGTCACCCATTCTGTTCTGAACTTTTATGGACAGAATTTCTAGGCGCAGTCAAGGCGTTGAGGGGATCTGGTTTGGTGGCTGCAGGATTAGGTCTCTGCTTTTTGCAGATGATGTGGTCCTGATGGCTTCATCTGGCCAGGATCTTCAGCTCTCACTGGATCGGTTCGCAGCTGAGTGTGAAGCGACTGGGATGAAAATCAGCACTTGCAAGTCCGAGTCCATGGTTCTCGCCCGGGAAAGGGTGGAGTGTCATCTCCGGGTTGGGGAGGAGACCCTGCCCCAAGTGGAGGAGTTCAAGTACCTCAGAGTCTTGTTCACGAGTGAGGGAAGAGTGGATGGTGAGATGGACAGGCGGATCGGTGCGGCGTCTTCAGTAATGCGGACGCTGTATCTATCTGTTGTGGTGAAGAAAGAGCTGAGCCGGAAGGCAAAGCTCTCCATTTACTGGCCGATCTACGTTCCCATCCTCACCTTTGGTCATGAGCTTTGGGTTATGACCGAAAGGACAAGATCACGGGTTCAAGCCGCCCAAATGAGTTTCCTTCTTCGGGTGGCGGGTCTCTCCCTTAGAGATAGGGTGAGAAGCTCTGTCATCCGGGAGGAGCTCAAAGTAAAGCCGCTGCTCCTCCACATGGAGAGGAGCCAGATGAGGTGGTTTGGGCATCTGGTCAGGATGCCACCCGAACGCCTCCCTAGGGAGGTGTTTAGGGCACGTCTGACCGACAGGAGGCCACGGTGAAGACCCAGGACACGTTGGGAAGACTATGTCTCCCGGCTGACCTGGGAACGCCTCGGGATCCCCCAGGTGGAGCTGGACGAAGTGGCTGGGGAGAGAGAAGTCTGGGCTTCCCTGCTTAGGCTGCTGCCCCCGCGACCCGACCTTGGATAAGCGGAAGAAAATGGATGGATGGATGGATGGATGGAAATAATGTTTTGTGTTTGATATATATGAAGAGTAGTGTAGGGGGATGGTTGGAAGGTGATTTTTTGGGTGCAGAATCTTATATGTGAGAATGTTTGAACATTCACACATAAATATTATTAATAATATTAATAATTATGATAATAATAATTATAACTGACCTAGCACAACTCAAAAGTAAAAGTGTGTGTATAAAACAATAATAATTGGAGTGTGTGTCCACTTGTTGTCGTGTAGGTGTGCAGTGTGTGTTGTTGTGTGTCAGTGTTGTTGTTTTGTTGTGTAGTGTGTGTTATTGTGTAGTGTGTGTTGTTGTGTAGTTGTGCAGTGTGTGCACGAACAGCACATCTCCATCACTAATTGCTCAGCAGGATGAAGGAGAGTTTGTTCCGTTCTTGTTATCTCCTGTTTTGTTACACACCATGATCCATTATGTCCCACCTTATTTTATTAGGACTGACCAATGTGTGTGTGTGTGTGTGTGTGTGTGTGTGTGTGTGTGTGTGTGTGTGTGTGTGTAGGCCATGGTGGAGACGGTGAACAATCTTCTGCAGCCACGAGCCCAGAGTGCGTGGAGAGAGTTGTCCATCAAGGAGCAGCTGCACTGGGCCACCCTGCTGCTGGACACTGTGGAGACTGGAGCCTTCATGCTGGCAGACAACCTGCTGAAGACCGACACTGTGCAGGAGACTGCAGACAACATCCGTGAGTCTAGTCCTCCTGGTCCACTACTTGACACTGTGCAGGAGACTGCAGACCACATCCGTGAGTCTAGTCCTCCTGGTCCACTACTTGACACTGTGCAGGAGACTGCAGACAACATCCGTGAGCCTAGTCCTCCTGGTCCACTACTTGACACTGTGCAGGAAACTGCAGACAAAACCCGTGAGTCTAGTCCTCCTGGTCCACTACTTGACACTGTGCAGGAGACTGCAGACAACATCTGTGAGTCTAGTCCTCCTGGTCCACTACTTGACACTGTGCAGGAAACTGCAGACAACATCCGTGAGTCTAGTCCTCCTGGTCCACTACTTGACACTGTGCAGGAGACTGCAGACCACATCCGTGAGTCTAGTCCTCCTGGTCCACTACTTGACACTGTGCAGGAGACTGCAGACAACATCCGTGAGCCTAGTCCTCCTGGTCCACTACTTGACACTGTGCAGGAAACTGCAGACAACACCCGTGAGTCTAGTCCTCCTGGTCCACTACTTGACACTGTGCAGGAGACTGCAGACAACATCTGTGAGTCTAGTCCTCCTGGTCCACTACTTGACACTGTGCAGGAGACTGCAGACCACATCCGTGAGTCTAGTCCTCCTGGTCCACTACTTGACACTGTGCAGGAGACTGCAGACCACATCCATGATTCTGGTCCTCTACTTGACACTGTGTGGGGAGGAACCTTCACAGCACGACATCATAGACTTCACACGCTGATTTATTTACAGCTCGCTCTTTGTATTGTTTCCATGACAACCTGTCCTTAGTTACCACTGACGAGGCACTTTTGACTCTAGAAAGTAGTTAAATCTTTCTCAACTATTACTCTCACGCTGCATTCATTTGTAACTGACTTCATTCTGTGTCATCCATCCATCATCCAACATCCATCCAACCTCCATCTCACACTGCATTCATTTGTAACTGACCTCACTCTGTGTCATCCATCCATCACCCAAACCATCCATTCAACATCTATATTAACCATCCATCCATCAATCCAGCATGTATATCATCCATCCACCCATCCATCCAACATCTATATCAACCATCCATCCATCATCCATCCAGCATCTAATCAACCATCCATCAATCATCCATCCATCCATCCAGCATCTATATCAACCATCATCTATCCATCCAGCATCTGTATCAACCATCCATCCATCCTTCCATCCATGATCCATACATCCATCCAGCATCTATATCAACCACCCATTCATCCTTCCATCCATGATCTACATCCATCCATCCTGCATCTTTATCAACCATCCATCCTTCCATCCATGATCCATACATCCGTCCAGCATCTACAGTATATCAACCATTCATCCAGGATCCATCATCCATGATCCATCCAGCAGATGTATCAACCATCCATCCTTCCTTCCATCCATGATCCATACATCCATCCAGTATCTATATCAACCATCCATCCTTTCATTCATGATCCATGAACCATCCACCCAGAATCTATATCAAGTTTGATATATCCATTCCATCAACCATCCATTCAGCCATCCATCCATGATCCATCCATTCATCCGTCTATCTGGCATCTACATCCACCAATCCATTGATATATCCATCCCATCAGCCATCCATCAAAGTAGCTCTATCCATCCCTACATTATCCAGCATATTCATCCATCAATCCAAACCTACATTATCAAGCCCATCCATCCACCCAACCCTACATGATCCAGGACATTCATCCATCCATCCATCCAACCCTACATGATCCAGGACATTCATCCATCCATCCACCCAACCCTACATGATCCAGGACATTCATCCATCCATCCAACCCTACATGATCTAGCACATTCATCCATCCATCCAACCCTACATGATCCAGCACATCCATCCCTACATGAGCCAGCACATTCATCCATCCACCCATGCATCCATTCGTTCATGATCCAGCACATTCACCCATCCATCTATCCATCCATCCATCCATCCATCCATCCATCCATCCATCCATCCATCCCTACATGATCCAGCACATTCATCCATCCATCTATCCATCCATCCATCCATGATCCGGCACATCCATCCATCCATCCATCCACCAATGTCATCAACTACTCCATCCATCTACCCAATAACTATTACAACATCCAACCACTTGCATTGCCTAATCTTCATCCATCCATCCATCCATCCATCCATCCATCCATTGGCCCAAAACAAGATGTTGTTAGAATGAAAGTCACTAGAGTTGATGACTAATCCAATTGAAGTCTCCAGATATTACTGCAGTAGTACTTCAACTTATGAGTATTTCAGCTTGCAGCTTCTCTTAGCTTTGAGTTCAGCTTCAAACTGCGGTCGTAGTTGAAGTCAGGAGCACGTTCACGTGGGTGGAAGTAGTCTTTGTCACAGTAAAGAGTTAATACATGGTTACACTTGAAGTCAGGAGCACGGTCACGTGGGTGGAAGTAGTCTTTGTCGCAGTAAAGAGTTAATTCATGGTTACACTTGAAGTCAGGAGCACGGTCACGTGGGTGGAAGTAGTCTTTGTCACAGTAAAGAGTTAATACATGGTTACACTTGAAGTCAGGAGCACGGTCACGTGGGTGGAAGTAGTCTTTGTCACAGTAAAGAGTTAATACATGGTCACACTTGAAGTCAGGAGCACAGTCAAGTAGGTGGAAGTAGTCTTTGTCTCAGTAAAGAGTTAATACATGGTTATACTTGAAGTCAGGAGCACGGTCACGTGGGTGGAAGTAGTCTTTGTCACAGTAAAGAGTTAATACATGGTTACACTTGAAGTCAGGAGCACGGTCACGTGGGTGGAAGTAGTCTTTGTCGCAGTAAAGAGTTAATACATGGTTACACTTGAAGTCAGGAGCACGGTCACGTGGGTGGAAGTAGTCTTTGTCACAGTAAAGAGTTAATACATGGTTATACTTGAAGTCAGGAGCACGGTCATGTGGGTGGAAGTAGTTTTTGTCACAGTAAAGAGTTAATACATGGTTACACTTGAAGTCAGGAGCACGGTCACGTGGGTGGAAGTAGTCTTTGTCACAGTAAAGAGTTAATACATGGTCACACTTGAAGTCAGGAGCACGGTCACGTGGGTGGAAGTAGTCTTTGTCGCAGTAAAGAATTAATACATGGTCACACTTGAAGTCAGGAGCACGGTCACGTGGGTGGAAGTAGTCTTTGTCGCAGTAAAGAGTTAATGCATGGTTACACTTGAAGTCAGGAGCACGGTCACGTGGGTGGAAGTAGTCTTTGTCGCAGTAAAGAGTTAATACATGGTTACACTTGAAGTCAGGAGCACGGTCACGTGGGTGGAAGTAGTCTTTGTCACAGTAAAGAGTTAATACATGGTCACACTTGAAGTCAGGAGCACGGTCACGTGGGTGGAAGTAGTCTTTGTCGCAGTAAAGAGTTAATACATGGTCACACTTGAAGTCAGGAGCACGGTCACGTGGGTGGAAGTAGTCTTTGTCGCAGTAAAGAGTTAATGCATGGTTACACTTGAAGTCAGGAGCACGGTCACGTGGGTGGAAGTAGTCTTTGTCGCAGTAAAGAGTTAATACATGGTTACACTCTGCTGGTCCTGCTTTGTCTGCACAAGAAAGTTGTGAGTGGATGGTTGATGTTTGAGTGCTGCTCAGAGACAAATAACAATAATGACAAATAAGGAAGCAACACCACACAAAAGTCTGTAACACAACAATATTTCTACCTCAAAGTCTAACAAGAGTTAGTGTCAGTTTGAAATGAACATGACATCACTTCTTCAACCTTCCTCCTCGCGAGCCAATAATCCACAGGCTGATATTAATACACTCCAAAAAGTGAAAAATGGAATTCATGTAATCATCTGTGAAGTTGCAAGATAACACGTCTGATGTCACTCCATAGCACACTTTGTGTGGCATCAAAACTCACCTCGCGTATCTGCACACCCACCTAACATTGTATTGATTATATGACATATTTCATATACAGGTAAAAGCCAGTAAATTAGAATATTTTGAAAAACTTGATTTATTTCAGTAATTGCATTCAAAAGGTGTAACTTGTACATTATATTTATTCATTGCACACAGACTGATGCATTCAAATGTTTATTTCATTTAATTTTGATGATTTGAAGTGGCAACAAATGAAAATCCAAAATTCCGTGTGTCACAAAATTAGAATATTACTTAAGGCTAATACAAAAAAGGGATTTTTAGAAATGTTGGCCAACTGAAAAGTATGAAAATGAAAAATATGAGCATGTACAATACTCAATACTTGGTTGGAGCTCCTTTTGCCTCAATTACTGCGTTAATGCGGCGTGGCATGGAGTCGATGAGTTTCTGGCACTGCTCAGGTGTTATGAGAGCCCAGGTTGCTCTGATAGTGGCCTTCAACTCTTCTGCGTTTTTGGGTCTGGCATTCTGCATCTTCCTTTTCACAATACCCCACAGATTTTCTATGGGGCTAAGGTCAGGGGAGTTGGCGGGCCAATTTAGTCCGTAAACCAGGCACGGGTAGATTTTGCGCTGTGTGCAGGCGCCAAGTCCTGTTGGAACTTGAAATCTCCATCTCCATAGAGCAGGTCAGCAGCAGGAAGCATTAAGTGCTCTAAAACTTGCTGGTAGACGGCTGCGTTGACCCTGGATCTCAGGAAACAGAGTGGACCGACACTAGCAGATGACATGGCACCCCAAACCATCACTGACGGTGGAAACTTTACACTAGACTTCAGGCAACGTGGATCCTGTGCCTCTCCTGTCTTCCTCCAGACTCTGGGACCTCGATTTCCAAAGGAAATGCAAAATTTGCTTTCGTCAGAAAACATGACTTTGGACCACTCAGCAGCAGTCCAGCTCTTTTTTTCCTTAGCCCAGGTGAGACGCTTTTCGCGCTGTTTCTTGGTCAACAGTGGCTTGACACGAGGTATGCGGCAGTTGAAACCCATGTCTTTCAAGCGTCTCTTGGTGGTGGATCTTGAAGCACTGACTCCAGCAGCTGTCCACTCCTTCTGAATCTCCCCCACATTTTTGAATGGTTTTTTTTTCACAATCTTGACCAGGGCGCGGTGATCCCTATCGCTTGTACACTTTTTGTGACCACAGTTTTTCCTTCCCTTTGCCTCTCCATTAATGTGTTTGGACACAGAGCTCTGAGAACAGCCAGCCTCTTCAGCAATAACCTTTTGTGTCTTTCCCTCCTTGTGCAATGTGTCGATGGTTGCCTTTTGGACAGCTGTCAAATCTGAAGTCTTCCCCATGTTTGTGTAGGCTTCAGAACTGGACTGAGAGACCATTTAAAGCCCTTTGCAGGTGTTTTGAGTTAATCAGCTGATTAGTTTGTGGCACCAGGTGTCTTCAAAATTTAACCCTTACACAATATTCTAATTGTGTGACACACGGAATTTTGGATTTTCATTTGTTGCCACTTCAAATCATCAAAATTAAATGAAATAAACATTTGAATGCATCAGTCTGTGTGCAATGAATAAATATAATGTACAAGTTACACCTTTTGAATGCAATTACTGAAATAAATCAAGTTTTTCAAAATATTCTAATTTACTGGCTTTTACCTGTATGTATATATACACATACATATATGTGTATATATTTATATATGTATACATATAACTATACACACATATACCTTAGTGAGTAGAGTATTTACATTCAGTGTGTGTGCAAGGCTAAGTTGTTGCTTACTCTCTGTAATAAATGGAGTCATGATGTTGTGATATCAAGGAAATCCACTTTGTATCATGCAGATATATTTCATGATTTACTGCATGATCTGACGACATTGAGGCAGCCACCTTTAATGAGAAAAACACCTCGCAACATTTGTGAGGTGATTCATGTTGTTAATTTGAGGTGGTTAAAAGGTGTTAACAATATCAGAGCATTAATTGAGAGGATAGTCAAAAAGTTTTCCTTCTTTGATAGAAACTCCATAACTGGCAGAATGAAAGTAAATCATTAATAGGGAGAGTTAATTGCTTTTTGCATGTCTGCCTGAAATAAGTCTGTGACGGCACGTGCAGCCGCTACATGTGCCACACAGTGTGTGTGTGTGTGTGTGTGTGTGTGTGTGTGTGTGTGTGTGTGTGTTGCCAGGATGAAGAGCTTGTAGGAGAAGCTTTGACTCCACTGAGAGCGAACACGACGCAGGGAAAATATGACCTTGAGGCTTCCAAGGCAGAGAATGAATTTGTCAAAGACACCTGGTTTTTTTTTTTCTTCTATACATCACACACACACACACACACACACACACACACACACACACACACACACACACACACACACACACACACACACACACACACGCACACACACACACGCACACACAAAGCAGAAGAAAGCTGGTTATGTTAGCGAAGTGTTCCTTCCATCATCTCCTGGTGGTGTCTCACTTCTTCCTTCAGTCTGAGAAAGTCAGCGGGGTGAAAAACCTTCCAAGCAGCCGTGCTCACAGTCTGTGAAGTCTTGGACTGCAGACCACCTGGACCTCGGTCCATGGAACACCCCCCTGTTGTTTGTCACAATTGCCTAACAATCTTCAGATATGAATTACTGTTTGATGCTCAGAATAGAACATATTTAAGGCAGAGTTGATGGAAGAACTGCACTTTTTATAGAATGTGTCTATCATTCCCAATCCTTTTATAAGACAAGAACACATACGTTTGAATTCTTTCTAACTTCAAATATACAGTATGGCAAGTAGGACAAATACCAATAAGCTAGAAGGAGTAATCTATTGTGCCCATAAAACATCCAACAATCCTCCATTTACATGTCCTGACCTGAATATTAGCAAGTATTAGTGATATTGTTGTTATAAGTGCTAACACAGAGGAACTACTTTTAGAGCGCTAACTAGCTTATGCTGCTATATTGACACATTGAGCTGCTGCATGGCCTCTGAGTTGGTGAAAGTTAATTCTAGATGATAAATCATGTCTCTCACCTGGATAGTAGAAGGTTGTGGACATAAACCCACAAGTTGGTCAACTTTGACATCCAACTTAGACCCGGAGATGGCCAGAAAGACACACAAAAAAAACTTTTTTTATCCCAGTGAGAGCAGACATTGTACAGTAAGTGATTAATTTATTATGTTTGTACATCTTGTTTAGCACTTAGCAATACTGCTACATGATGCTTAGTGTTTGACTAAAGCTGCATCTGTGACGGTACAGCGGGAGAAGGACACGGCAAAGAGACAGTGACGTCGTTAGCTGTCAGCGTAGTTATTAACAGCAGGAAATGTGAGTGAGGTGTGTGCGTAATCCAAATAAATGAAGTGAGACTCTGTGTGGTAAGTTGTTGTTGTTGGCATCCGTAAGTCTCGGAAGACAATGGATTGGCGCCCCTTGGATATGATTTAGTCGGTCATGCAGTGTCTGCTGTGGCTGTACAGACCCACACGAGAGTGACAGTCTCTGTTGCACTTGGTGCATCTGTAGGTCGAGTCAGCTACAGGATGTAGTTGCTTGCTCTTTCTCTGAGCTCGCTTCTCATATGCAAGCTGGCGGAATTTTGCCTCGCCAGCTTTCAGTCCAGTGTTCACGGTGTGTCTCCAGCTGGATCTGTCCTGACCAAGCTCTTCCCAGGTGTTCAGGTCCATGTCGAGCGCTTTCAGGTCACGCTTGCAGACATCCTTGAAGCGGAGATGTGGCCGTCCCGTTGTCCTCTTGCCAGAGGCAAGCTCTGCGTAGAGGATGTCTTTGGGGATCCGGCCATTGTCCATTCGGCGCACATGGCCCAGCCATCGAAGGCGATGCTGACGGAGCAGAGTGACCATGCTGGGAATCTTGACTTGCATCAGCACCTCGTTGTTTGTCACACGATCCATGTAATCCCGAGTATGCAACGGAGGCAGCACATGTGAAAGGCACTTAGCCTCTTCTCCTGCGAGGAGTACAGAGTCCAGGATTCGCTGGCGTACAAGAGAGTGCTTAGCACGCAGGCACGATACACAGCAATCTTGGTGTTTATTGTCAGCATGCTGTTGTTAAAAGTTAAAGTTAAAGTACCAATGATTGTCACACACACACTAGGTGTGGCGAAATTATTCTCTGCATTTGACCCATCACCCTTGATCACCCCCTGGGAGGTGAGGGGAGCAGTGGGCAGCAGCGGTGGCTGCGCCCGGGAATCATTTTGGTGATTCCACACTCTTTGCGACAACCTGGCCAAGGTTGTCGTTGCTGTTGATCTCTGCTTCCAGTGAGAGGTTGTCAGTGATGGTGGAGCCAAGGTATGTGAACTGGCTGACGACCTCTAGTTCATAGTCGTTGATGGTGATACAGGGTGGTTCAGCATCTTGGGCCATCACATTTGTCTTCTTCAGACTGATAGTCAGGCTGAACTCGTCGCATGCCTTTGCAAAGCGGTCCATCAGGCTCTGTAGCTCTTCTTCTGTGTGGGTGGCCAGAGCAGCGTCATCTGCAAACAGCATGTCTCTGATGGTTACCTCCCAGACCTTGCTCTTTGCTTTTAGGCGAGCCAGGTTGAACAGTCGGCCGTCTGACCGAGTGTGGAGGTAAACACCTTCGGTCAACGATCCGAAGGCGTGCTTCAGCAGAACGGCAAAGAAGATGCCGAAGAAAGTGGGAGCGAGGACACAGCCCTGCTTGACGCCACTGCGGATGTCCAAGGCATCTGACATCGAGCCGTCATATTGAACTGTACCTTTTATGCCGTCATGGAACGACTTGATCATGATCATGATCATGATCAAAACCCCGCAGCTACCGAGGACTTGGAAGGAGTAATAATAAATGATAATAATAAATGATAAATGGGTTGTACTTGTATAGCGCTTTTCTACCTTCAAGGTACTCAAAGCGCTTTGACACTACTTCCACATTTACCCATTCACACACACATTCACACACTGATGGAGGGAGCTGCCATGCAAGGCGCTAACCAGCACCCATCAGGAGCAAGGGTGAAGTGTCTTGCTCAGGACACAACGGACATGACGAGGTTGGTACTAGGTGGGGATTGAACCAGGGACCCTCGGGTCGCGCACGGCCATTCTTCCACTGCGCCACGCCGTCCCCCAGATGCGAGGGAGTCCGTGATATAATCTGTCATGGCCTGTTTCTCAGGTATGGAAAGGTTATATAGCCGACTTCAGGGAAGGACAGCGTTGGGTACAGGATCGATGGCACAATCGTAGGGTCTGTGCGGGGGTAGGGATAGTGCCTATGCTTTGCTGACTACTGCGGCAAGATCATGGTAGACTGCGGGGACTCCTGATAGGTCCAAGGGGGATGACAAGATCTTAGGGTTCCCTGAGATGGGTACTGCTGCCTTGAGGCAGTTGGCGTGGCAGGCTGTGCTCCAGGCTAGGATGTTACTAGATACTACATATATACTTACATCACGTATGTATTACATGTTATTATAAATGTTACTAGATACTACATATAAACTTACATCATGTATATATTACATGTTATTATGAATGTTACTAGATACTACATATATACTTACATCATGTATATATTACATGTTATTATAAATGTTACTAGATACTACATATATACTTACATCATGTATATATTACATGTTATTTTGAATGTTACTACATGACATATATACTTACATCATGTATATATTACATGTTATTATGAATGTTACTACATGACGTATATACTTACATCATGTATATATTACATGTTATTATGAATGTTACTACATGACATATATACTTACATCATGTATATATTACATGTTAATCATGTATATATTACATGTTATTATGAATGTTACTACATGACATATATACTTACATCATGTATATATTACATGTTATTATGAATGTTACTAGATACTACATATATACTTACATCATGTATATATTACATGTTATTATGAATGTTACTACATGACATATATACTTACATCATGTATATATTACATGTTATCATGAATGTTACTAAATACTACATATATACTTACATCATGTATATATTACATGTTATTATGAATGTTCTGGGTGCAAACAAAATAGATATTAAACTAATTAAAAAAAAATAGCTCACAACTAAATGCGAGAACCTTTTAAAATGTCGGGTATTCAACTTTGGGTTCTTTTTCTTGAGTTGACTTGTATTTAGGAGATCCTACTGGCGTGTGAAGTCACACCACCAAACACAAGAAATACTTTTGTTACACAAATATCACATAGTTGTGTGTTTGTTTCAAAGTAAAAGTAGAATGTAATAGTAAAAGATGGAGAAAAGGTTACTTTTCTAACGCTGGTTCAGCGTCATGAGAGGAGGAAGTCATCTTGGTGAACTTTCTTCCTCTCTCTCCTCATCTCCATGCTGCCTTCATCTCAGCATCTCCGTCACTCCTGACCTCGTCTGTGACCTTCTGACCCTCAACATGTTCCTCACCTCTGGTGACGCCAGGAGAGCAAATGAAGCTGCAGATGATGAGGCTGGCAGGGTTTTCTTCCACCTGGCTCCTCTGAGGAAGCACACCTCCTCTTCTCCTCTTCTCCTCTTCTCCTCACCTGACACTCCAAGTCACTCGCCTTAAATACTTTCATTCCCGTCAACAACCTCCTTTCATGCTGGAGACTTTCTTTCCACGCCGCATGAACGTCGACTAACTCGTCTTCAAAGAACTTAAAACAGGAAATAATCTTGTTGTGTGCTCATTTCTGCTTTTGTGCCGTTAATCTTCCCTCCCAGCTAATCCAGTGGGAGATCCTGCATGGCCATTATCTCCTCCTTCCTCTCGCTCCCCTTCCTCCTCTTACTCCCCTTACACTCATCCTTCCTCTCACTCCCTTCCTCCTCTTACTCCCCTTACACTCATCCTTCCTCTCACTCCCTTCCTCCTCTTACTCCCCTTCCACTCATCCTTCCTCTCACTCTCTTCCTTCTCTTACTCCCCTTCCACTCATCCTTCCTCTCACTCCCTTCCTCCTCTTACTCCCCTTCCACTCATCCTTCCTCTCGCTCCCCTTCCTCCTCTTACTCCCCTTCCTCCTCTTACTCCCCTTCCACTCATCATTCCTCTCGCTCCCTTCCTCCTCTTACTCCCCTTCCACTCATCGTACCTCTCGCTCCCTTCCTCCTCTTACTCCCCTTCCACTCATCATTCCTCTCGCTCCCTTCCTCCTCTTACTCCCCTTCCACTCCTCCTTCCTCTCGTTCCCTTCCTCCTCTTACTCCCCTTCCACTCATCTTTCCTCTCGCTCCCCTTCCTCCTCTTACTCCCCTTCCACTCATCCTTCCTCTGACTCCCTTCCTCCTCTTACTCCCCTTCCACTCATCTTTCCTCTCGCTCCCCTTCCTCCTCTTACTCCCCTTCCACTCATCCTTCCTCTGACTCCCTTCCTCCTCTTACTCCCCTTCCACTCATCCTTCCTCTCGCTCCCCTTCCTCCTCTTACTCCCCTTCCACTCCTCCTTCCTCTCGCTCCCCTTCCTCCTCTTACTCCCCTTCCACTCATCCTTCCTCTCGCTCCCTTCCTCCTCTTACTCCCCTTACACTCATCCTTCCTCTCACTCCCTTCCTCCTCTTACTCCCCTTCCACTCATCCTTCCTCTCGCTCCCTTCCTCCTCTTACTCCCCTTCCACTCATCATTCCTCTCGCTCCCTTCCTCCTCTTACTCCCCTTCCACTCCTCCTTCCTCTCGCTCCCTTCCTCCTCTTACTCCCCTTCCACTCATCTTTCCTCTCGCTCCCCTTCCTCCTCTTACTCCCCTTCCACTCATCCTTCCTCTCACTCCCTTCCTCCTCTTACTCCCCTTCCACTCATCCTTCCTCTCGCTCCCCTTCCTCTTCTTACTCCCCTTCCACTCCTCCTTCCTCTCGCTCCCTTCCTCCTCTTACTCCCCTTCCACTCATCCTTCCTCTCGCTCCCCTTCCTCCTCTTACTCCCCTTCCACTCATCCTTCCTCTCACTCCCTTCCTCCTCTTACTCCCCTTCCACTCATCCTTCCTCTCACTCCCCTTCCTCCTCTTACTCCCCTTCCACTCATCCTTCCTCTCACTCCCTTCCTCCTCTTACTCCCCTTCCACTCATCCTTCCTCTCGCTCCCCTTCCTCCTCTTACTCCCCTTCCACTCCTCCTTCCTCTCGCTCCCTTCCTCCTCTTACTCCCCTTCCACTCATCCTTCCTCTCGCTCCCCTTCCTCCTCTCACTCCCCTTCCACTCCTCCTTCCTCTCGCTCCCTTCCTCCTCTTACTCCCCTTCCACTCATCCTTCCTCTCGCTCCCTTCCTCCTCTTACTCCCCTTCCACTCCTCCTTCCTCTCACTCCCTTCGTCCTCTTACTCCCCTTCCACTCATCCTTCCTCTCGCTCCCTTCCTCCTCTTACTCCCCTTCCACTCTTCCTTCCTCTCGCTCCCCTCTCACTCCCTTCCTCCTCTTACTCCCCTTCCACTCATCCTTCCTCTCGCTCCCCTTCCTCCTCTTACTCCCCTTCCACTCATCCTTCCTCTCACTCCCTTCCTCCTCTTACTCTCCTTCCACTCATCCTTCCTCTCGCTCCCTTCCTCCTCTAACTCCCCTTCCACTCATCATTCCTCTCGCTCCCCTTCCTCCTCTTACTCCCCTTCCACTCATCCTTCCTCTCGCTCCCCTTCCTCCTCTTAGTCCCCTTCCACTCCTCCTTCCTCTCGCTCCCCTCCTCCTCTTACTCCCCTTCCACTCATCCTTCCTCTCACTCCCTTCCTCCTCTTACTCCCCTTCCACTCATCCTTCCTCTCGCTCCCCTTCCTCCTCTTACTCCCCTTCCACTCCTCCTTCCTCTCGCTCCCTTCCTCCTCTTACTCCCCTTCCACTCATTCTTCCTCTCGCTCCCTTCCTCCTCTTACTCCCCTTCCACTCCTCCTTCCTCTCGCTCCCTTCCTCCTCTTACTCCCCTTCCACTCATTCTTCCTCTCGCTCCCTTCCTCCTCTTACTCCCCTTCCACTCATCATTCCTCTCGCTCCCTTCCTCCTCTTACACTCCCCTTACACTCCTCCTTCCTCTCGCTCCCTTCCTCCTCTTACTCCCCTTCCACTCATCCTTCCTCTCGCTGCCTTCCTCCTCTTACTCCCCTTCCACTCATCCTTCCTCTCGCTCCCTTCCTCCTCTTACTCCCCTTCCACTCCTCCTTCCTCTCGCTCCCCTTCCTCCTCTTACTCCCCTTCCACTTGCTGCTGCTGCTTCATGGCAGCTATGCAGCAACACAACACAACACAACACAACACAACACAATGTCACGTGGACAAGACCAGACTACACGTGTGAAGAAGAAGAACCGATTATTATCAGCGTGTTATTGGCGTGTTATCAGCGTGTTATTAGTGTGTTATCGGCGTGTTATTAGCGTGTTTTCAGCGTGTTATCAGCGTGTTATTAGTGTGTTATTAGCGTGTTGTCAGCATGAGGAACAAGCCTGCTTTGAAGAAGACCATTGTCATTTCTATTCTATTTCATGTTCTAATTGGCCCACGTACAGTACGCAGAGAGCTTCATGGAATGGGTTTCCATGGCCGGCCAGCTGCATCTAAGCCATACATCACCAAGTCTAGTGCAAAGCGTGGAATGCAGTGGTGTAAAGGACATCACCACTGGACTCTAGAGCAGTGGAGACGCCTTCTCTGGACTTCTCTGGACACTTTTCCATCTGGCAATCTGATGGACCAGTCTGGGTTTGGAGGTTGCTAGGAGAACTCTTCATTTCAGACTGCATTGTGCAGAGTGTGAAATTTAGTGGAGGAGGATTTATGGTGTGGGTTGTTTTTCAGGAGTTGGGCTTGGCCGTTTAGTTCCAGTGAAAGGAACTTTGAATGCTCCAGGATAGGAAAGGGATGGCACTTGAAGTTCATATGTGAGTCAGGGCAGGTGGCCAAATACTTTTGGCAATTTAGTGTATATTTATACAGTATATAAAGAATGATACAACCTATTTCCTTTTTCAGCGACCCACTTTGTCTCCTCTCACTGCGGCCTTGTGCTATTTGATGTGGGAAGCTCTTTTTAGCCATGAAAGAAGAGTGGAGATCATCAAATGTCTGTGAAACACAAGATGCTTTAATTAGTTGTTAATTACAAACCTTATCTCACACATTCCACACAGCCTAATCAGGAATGTGCTCACAAAGCCAGAAGGCCGACTTAGATTCCCACAATGTGAGGATTATCTACCTGGAGACATTGTTTGCTTTTCACATCAAATGTATCGCACTTTAATGAGTCTTGGATCTTTTTCATTAAGTGGCAACTTCTTGCCTATGACCAGTGTGAAGACTTGCTTCCTACCAAAGACTAGGAAACTAACCTGATGCAACGTGTGTGTGTGTGTGTGTGTGTGTGTGTGTGTGTGTGTGTGTGTGTGTGTGTGTGTGTGTGTGTGTGTGTGTGTGTGTGTGTGTGTGTGTGTGTGTGTGTGTGTGTGTGTGTGTGTGTGTGTGTGTTGCAGAGCTGGAAGTGGCCAGGCTGAGTACGGACGGCAGCCTGAGCGACTTGACCTTCCCTCAGTCCGAGCGCCACGGAAACTCCATCCAGCTGTCAGCCAGCACCCTCAAACAACACGGCAGAAACGGTAGCGGAGGAATCTCCGTCCCTCCCCCTCCTCCTCCCGCCAGCGCCCGCCTACTTCTGTATCGTCTCCCAACAGGTGAGATCAGGATGGCCTTCGTCCTCTACAGGAACTTGGGTTCCTACCTGTCCACGGAGAACGCCAGCGTCCGACTGAGCAGCGACGCTGTCTACCCCAACTACTCGGTCATCGTCAACTCGCCCGTCATCACGGCCTCCATCAACAAGGAGAGCAACAAGGTGTACCTGTCGGAGCCTGTCATCTTCACCGTTAAACACCTGCAGGTGAGGAATGTCCCTGGGTCACATGTTCCAAAGTCTGATACAATCAATCAACCAATCAAAGTTTACTTATATAGCCCTAAATCACAAGTGTCTCAAAGGGCTGCACAAGCCACAACCACATCCTGGGCTCAGATCCCACATCAGGGCAAGGAAAAACTCAACCCAATAGGATGACGATGAGAAACCTTGGAGGGGACCACAGATATGGGGAACCCCCCCCCCCCCCCCCCCCTGGACGACCGGTGCAATGGACGTTGAGTAGATCGAGCATAATATAGTGAGAGTCCAGTCCATAGTGGATCTAACATAATAGTGTGAGAGTCTAGTCCATAGTGGATCTAACATAATAGTGTGAGAGTCCAGTCCATAGTGGATCTAACATAATAGTGTGAGAGTCCAGTCCATAGTGGATCTAACATAATAGTGTGAGAGTCCAGTCCATAGTGGATCTAACATAATAATGAGAGTCCAGTCCATAGTGGATCTAACATAATAGTGTGAGAGTCCAGTCCATAGTGGATCTAACATAATAGTGTGAGAGTACAGTCCATAGTGGATCTAACATAATAGTGAGAGTCCAGTCCATAGTGGATCTAACATAATAGTGAGAGTCCAGTCCATAGTGGATCTAACATAATAGTGTGAGAATCCAGTCCATAGTGGATCTAACATAATAGTGAGAGTCCAGTCCATAGTGGATCAAGCATCATTTTGTGAGAGTCCAGTCCATAGTGGATCTAACATAATAGTGAGATTCCAGTCCATAGTGGATCTAACATAATAAATGATAAATGATAAATGGGTTGTACTTGTATAGCGCTTTTCTACCTTCAAGGTACTCAAAGCGCTTTGACACTACTTCCACATTTACCCATTCACACACACATTCACACACTGATGGAGGGAGCTGCCATGCAAGGCGCTAACCAGCACCCATCAGGAGCAATGGTGAAGTGTCTTGCTCAGGACACAACGGACATGACGAGGTTGGTACTAGGTGGGGATTGAACCAGGGACCCTCGGGTTGCGCACGGCCACTCTCCCACTGCGCCATGCCGTCCCTATAGTGAGAGTCCAGTCCATAGTGGATCTAACATAATAGTGAGAGTCTAGTCCATAGTGGATCTAACATAATAGTGAGAGTCCAGTCCATAGTGGATCTAACATAATAGTGTGAGAGTCCAGTCCATAGTGGATCTAACATAATAGTGTGAGAGTCCAGTCCATAGTGGATCTAACATAATAGTGAGAGTCCAGTCCATAGTGGATCTAACATAATAGTGAGAGTACAGTCCATAGTGGATCTAACATAATAGTGAGAGTCCAGTCCATAGTGGATCTAACATAGTAGTGAGAGTCCAGTCCATAGTGGATCTAACATAATAGTGAGAGTCCAGTCCATAGTGGATCTAACATAATAGTGAGAGTCTAGTCCATAGTGAGACCAGCAGGAGATCATGTTGAGTGGAGACAGGTCAGCAGCACAGAGACGTCACCAACTGATGCACAGATGTGTGGTCCACCCCGGGTGCCGACTTTGAATAGCTGGCGCCTCATCTGTGGTCACCTAATTACTTCTCCACACAGGAGAGGGGGGCAGAGCAGAAAAGAGACGGCAGATCAACTGATCTAAAAAAGGGGGTCTATTTAAAGGCTAGAGTATACAAATGAGTTTTAAGATGGGACTTAAATGCTTCTACTGAGGTAGCATCTCTAACTGTTACTGCTAGAACATTCCAGAGTAGCATCTCTAACTGTTACTACAAGGCAAAGAAGAACACAAACCTCTTCACGCTGACTTTGTGAACTCCAAACTGCTTCACAACAACACAAGTGTCAGTTGTACACAACAACAATTGTACAAATGTAATCTGCACTATTCACAGTCAAAGACTGGCAGCTGTGGTTGCCAGTCATGAAGTATAGAACTTTATGATATGTTGATGTTGAATCTGTCAATTTGACAGCTGATAATTGTGTTTACTTACACTAAATGACTGTGAAAAAACTGATATTTTGTTGAGATGTTCACAAAAAAACGATATAATTGACAGTAAAATCTTGTCAGCTGTCATCGTCAAACGACTATGATGAGGCCTGCCAGTAGGATTATAATCCTGGCAAAAAACACTGAGATGTTAAAGGTCCAGACCTTCATTAAAGGTCCAGACCTTCATTAAAGTTCCAGACCTTCATTAAAGGTCCAGACCTTCATTGAGGTTCTACAACTCAAAGTGTGTGTTGTCCAATCTTTCTGGAATTGACTTGGCTCTCCTTGCCGAGTGCAGCTTGTTGGCAGCAAGACATCAGGTGCTCATTTGGAGACAAAGCGCACACACACACACAGACACACACACACACACACACACACACACACACACACACACACACACACACACACACACACACACACACACATTCTTGTATGTGTTACCTTCTTGAGACGTGAGAAAAATGCCTCCCTCTTTAGGACCAGCCTTTCTAGATATATAAAGAAGTGTATTTACAACATTAATAATATATACATACTATCCACATATAAAAAAGCTTGTTGTGAAAAATGAGTTGGAATTTCGCAAGAAAAAGGTCACAATTTCACAAGAAAAACTTCGAATGTTGGCAGTGTTATAAAAAAAGTCGTACTTTTACTCAACGCAAGTCAAACTTTTACAATAAAAAGTGAACATTTGTGCAATATTATGATACAAGTTGGAATTTCACTCAATAACTGTCACAGTTTTACAAGAAAAGCTTAACATTTGGCCAATTTATTGACACATTTTACTCAACAAAAGTCACAATTTTATAAGAAAACTTTAACATTTTTGGCAATATTATAATAATAATCAGATTTAACTTTGCAAAATTGTGACAAAAGTCAAAATATTATATGACATATGTCACCATTTTGCAGTAAAAAGTAATAATTTTACAAGAAAATATTGCAATATTACAGAAATATGAGAATTTTTTTCTCAATTTCATGAGAAAAAGTCTACATATTGTGAAAAAAAGACTGCTTTTTGTAAAAAAATTAAACATTTTAATTTGTTTTTTGTAATTGTTTTTTAATGTTCATTATTTACTTCAAATTATTACAGTGTGTCTCTATAAACATATTTATTTATTATTTTTTAATTAATTGTGGCCAAAGAGGGTGCATTTCAATTACTTACACACACTTGTTATTTCATATGTTGACCAGAGGGGGAGCACTTCAAATTTTTACACACACTTGTTATTTCATATGTTGACAGTCTATTTTTTTGGGGACCACCCTCACTTTGATAGATACCACCACAAATGAGACATTGTCTCTTAGATGCAATGTTATTGATTTATGTCATCACTTGTTCACACCTCCTCATATGGAAGATACTTTTCCTTCTTCACGTCTCAAGAAGGGTAGAAATACAAGAACACACACACACACACTCACACACACACACACACGTTCCTCAGTTGACACAACACCATCAGTCTGAGATGTATCACCTCCTGACATGACATTTGCTGCTGCTCTCTCACATTCTCTTCTTCTTCTCTTCTTCTCTTCTTCTCTTCTTCTCTTCTCTTCTTCTCTTCTTCTCTTCTTCTCTTCTTCTCTTCTGGCCTCCCAGTCGTCCTCCCATTGTGGCTTTTCACCAAATGTTTCCTTCTCTCGCTCCTCGTCCTGCCGTCTTCCAAGCTCACCTTCTCTCCGGTGTCTCCCCAGCATTCGGAGGAGAACTTCAACCCCAACTGTTCCTTCTGGAGCTACTCCAAGCGCACCAT
The DNA here is from genome assembly GCF_033978685.3 of Nerophis lumbriciformis. Taxonomy (NCBI): domain Eukaryota; kingdom Metazoa; phylum Chordata; class Actinopteri; order Syngnathiformes; family Syngnathidae; genus Nerophis; species Nerophis lumbriciformis. The sequence goes on along the minus strand of NC_084563.2, from coordinate 28,266,074 downwards.
GACGGGCTTGTGGTCCACGCAGGACTGCCGCCTGCTGGCCACCAACCGCAGCCACACCAGCTGCTCCTGCACACACCTCACCAGCTTCGCCGTGCTCATGGCCCACGTGGAGGTGAAGGTGAGCCCTCTGACATCATCTTATTTGTGGCAGCACATGTGGGGAACAGGAAGGGAGTGGCGCCGCAACATCTGCCACACGGATTAGAACTCTCTAGAAGTCACACTGATCTGTCCAACGCGATGACATCATCCTGATCACCACATCAGATTGTAGATTAATTCATTGAAACTATTTAATGACATCATTGACTGCCTTCTCAAAGTACCCAAACACAACCGTCAATCTTACACAAGCTGTACACGGACTACTCTAAGGGTATCCGATTTTAATGTCCATACTCAGGTTGTCCCAATACCAATATTTTGGTACCGGTACCTAAATGTATTTCCATACTTAAAGGGGAGCACAAAAAATGTCATTATTGTCTTTATTGTAACAACAAATGTTAGTGTACATGAAACATATGTTTATTATTGTCATTTAGTCCTTAAATAAAATACTAGACAACTTGTCTTTTAGTAGTAAGTAAACAAACAAAGACTCCTAATTAGTCGTATGCAGTAACATATTGTGTCATTTATACACCTATTATTTTCTACACATTATGAGGGACAAACTGTGAAAATTGATTATTAATCCACTTGTTCATTTACTGTTAATATCTGCTTATTTTCTGTTTTAACATGTTCTATCTACACTTCTGTTAAAATGTAATAATCACTTATTCTTCTCTTCTTTGATACTTGACATTAGTTTTGGATGATACCACACATTTAGGTATGGATCATGTTGATACCAAGTAGTTACAGGATCATACATTGGTCATATTCAAAGTCCTCATGTGTCCAGGGACATAATTACTGACTTTATAAACATCACATACGTTTTAAAAAAGGAAACAAAGATTTTGTAATGATAATGATAGTATCGACTAGATACACTCTTGTACTTGGTATCATTACAGTGGATGTCAGGTGTAGATCCAGCCATGGCGTTTGTTTACATTGAGGAGTGCTAGCTTACTGTTAGCGGTGAGCTAATGTATCCTCCTACGGTGTGTAGTGAAGCATGTTTAGCTATTCCTCGTCCTCCAGTGATAATGCTACTTGTAAGAAACATACTTTATTTGTTGCACACATGGATTAAATCGACTGATAATTTAGTGAGACAAACATGTTGACAGAAACAAAATCCTGTTATAGTTTGCTTTGTTTGCATTTTAATGTTTGTCAATGCACCAAGTCCATCCATCCATCCATTTTCTACCGCTTGTCCCTATTGGGGTCGCGGGGGGTGCTGGAGCCTATCTCAGCTACAATCGGGCAGAAGGAGGGGTACACCCTGGACAAGTCGCCACCTCATCACAGGGCCAACACAGATAGACAACATTCACACTCACATTCACACACTAGGTGCATGTTTTTGGAAGTGGGAGGGGCCTATTTCCAGGTGCATGTCTTTGGAGGTGGGAGGGGCCTATCCCCAGGTGCATGTCTTTGGAGGTGGGAGGGGCCTATCCCCAGGTGCATGTTTTTGGAGGTGGGAGGGGCCTATCCCCAGGTGCATGTTTTTGGAAGTGGGAGGGGCCTATTTCCAGGTGCATGTCTTTGGAGGTGGGAGGGGCCTATCCCCAGGTGCATGTTTTTGGAGGTGGGAGGGGCCTATCCCCAGGTGCATGTCTTTGGAGGTGGGAGGAAGCCGGAGTACCCGGAGGGAACCCACACATTCACGGGGAGAACATGCAAACTCCACACACCCGAACCCAGGATCCAACCCAGGACTTTTGTATTGTGAGGCACACGTACTAACCCCTGTTCTACCGTGCTGCATGCACCAAGTCATCAAATGTTAATCATATTGATTCAGTAAATGTAGAATTGTTTATATTCAACATTATGTATTTTTTAAGTGTACTTTTGTCATTATGTGTCATATTTCTGCACAATAACTCAGAAATGGTAAAACTAGCAAGCAGGAGAGAAAATGAAGTGCTTTTGACTTCAAAGTTCAAATCAAATCAAACTTGATTTATTTACAACTTTTCACACGCAGGCAGTTGGAAAACACAAAGTGCTGCAGAAAGAAAATAGAAGAGAAGAAAAGACTCAAACATGCAAAAAAAAAACAACCACGACCTTTGAAGCGTCCACACTGGAGAATACCTCAAATGAACGCCATCTAAATAATAGTCTAAACATATGAGAATATATATGTAATAAATGCTATAATAATAATAGATTGTATTTGCGTTGCACTTTACATTTGAATAACAAGTCTCAAAGTTCTACAGAGTAAAAACATCATAAAAGCATTAAAAAAGACGGTAAAAAAAAAAAACTATTTAAAAAATTTAGATTTTTAGCCCTTTTTTTTAAAGCATCCACCAAGTGTGGGCCCTGAGGCAGCTTCCAAAGCTCGGTCCCCCATGGTCTTAAGTATACAAAAGACATGAATAAGTTCATAAAAATAACATTGAGAGAATAGTAGTAGAACTATGAATAATTAAACAATAAAAAACATAAGAGTTTAAGATGAACAGTAAAAAGCCTGATTAAAAGGTGTGTCTTCTGTCTTTTTTAAAGGCTATCAAGGCTCTCTGCAGTCCTGAGGTTCTCTGGTAGGCTGTTGGTGGCTAAATGGGTCTTTGGTCTGGTATTTGCTCAAACTAAAAGTCTAGTTCCAGAGGACCTCAGTAACCGATGCGGTAAAAGCAGGTCAGATAGATAAGAAGACATTTAAAAGCTAATACTAGAACGTTAAAACCCCCCCTGAAGCAGACAGGGAGTCAATTCATGGACTTTAAAACTGGTGTAATGTGCGCCTGCCCTCTGGTCCCCGTCAGCACGCGTGCAGCTGACTTTTCTAATCGTTGTAGACTTCTAATATTCTTTTTGGGAAGACCAGAGAGCGTTGCAATAGTCTAAAGGACAGGACATTAAAGAACCTCCTGAGAGAGTCTGGCTATGTTCTTAGGGTGATAAAAAAACTATTTCTGTGATATATGTGGGATAAAAGTCAGCCCAGAGTCAAAACTCACGCCCAGATGTTTTTATAGACTGTTGGTTTAAAATCTTGTCATTTTGGTGAAAGTTTCTCCCTCTGGTCTTTAGGATCTTCAACTAAAACCTCTTTTCATTGTGACAAAGTCCAATCTGGAAATGTTTGGATGATTTCCTTTGCCTGATTAAAGTTGTTTTCAAGGAAACTTTAAATCCGTCTTATCTTTTACGTTTGAATTGTAATTCTAGCTGACTTGAAGGACGTTCAGTCGACTGAAAGTAGACTTAAACTAAATCAACTTCCTTGACTGAAGTCGGATTAATCAATCATCCATCCATCTATTTTCTACCGCTCATTCCCTTCGGGGTAATCAAACCTTGATCACAAGTGTCTCAAAGGGCTGCAAAAGCCACAACGACATCCTGAGCTCAGACCCCACATGAGAAGTAAAAGGCTAAAAGTCAATGAGAAACTTCTGTCCCAGGTCTAGAGGTGTGTCCCTGAGAAGAACAAGGTTTTCTGGAATGTTACTGTCCTCTAAAGGAAAGGACAATGAGGGTTGTTTCCAAAAGAGCTGATTGTCCAGGCTGGCTAGCTTGAACGCAGCATGAGGCTAGCACAAGTATCTCCATCACTGACAGGTAGACCCGGAACACCTGAGTGAGGTTGCACCTTGAACGCCGGAGGACACACCAGCACAGTCCCAGCATTGCCGTGTCACAGGCGTGTAAAACCTCTGTGGTGGTGGTTTGTCTTCCAGAAAGCAGACAGCATCCACGACCTGCTCCTGGACGTGATCACCTGGGTGGGCATCCTGCTGTCCCTGGTCTGCCTGCTCATCTGCATCTTCACCTTCTGCTTCTTCCGCGGGCTGCAGAGCGACCGCAACACCATCCACAAGAACTTGTGCATCAGCCTCTTCATCGCAGAGTCGCTCTTCCTGGTGGGCATCAACCGAGCGGACCAGCCGGTAAGTTTCTCCTCAGCAAGTGACCTTCAAGGCATCAAACACACTTTTCAATATGGAGCACCATGTCTTATCCTCTTAACAACTTCCTGCTTCCATTAGCCAGCCGCCCTCAGGCGTCTATTTCATTGGATTTCTTCATCCCCAAATCCAGCGGTTCTGCCGAGGAGATTTTGCTTCTGAATGTTTTGTTTTGTTCACACACTTTCTATACACAAACATGTTTAGTCCTTTTATTGTGAAAGGGACACGTGATGTGTAATCCATGCCCATGCAGCAAAACCTGAGACTGAGATTTCAGATCAAGTGAAAGACTTAGACTTAGACTTAGACTTAGACTTAGACTTCCTTTATTGTCATTCAAATGTGAACTTTACAGTACAGATAAGAAGTTTGCATGAGCTGCTTGAAGTGCAGATAAAAGAGCAATAAGATGCAGATATAAATAAATAGATGACTGTACAGATAAATATATTGCAGGTTTATGGATGTATGTTATATTGTCTTTAGAGTCCAGCCAGTTAATCCTTTTTTGGGAGGAATTGAGGGGATCATTTAATTATGATGCGTTCAAGAGTCTTACGGCCTGAGGGAAGAAGCTGTTACACAACCTGGAGGTTCTGCTACGGAAGCTGCGGAACCTCTTTCTAGAGTCCAGCAGTGAAAACAGTCCTTGGTGGGGGTGGGAGGAGTCTTTGCAGATTTTCCTGATGAGTCCTGATGATCTTTTCCGCCGTCCTCACCACTCTCTGGAGAGACTTCCAGTCTGAGGCATTGCAGGCTCCAGTCCAGACAGACATGGAGTTGGTCTCTATAGTGCCTCTGTAGAATGTTCTTATTAGAGCCTGAGCAGCAAACCAAGTTCCTTTGGAACATGTTGGATGGTGGTGGAGGGATGATTAGAACATGTTGGATGGTGGTGGAGAGATGATTAGAACATGTTGGATGGTGGTGGAGGGATGATTAGAACATGTTGGATGGTGGTGGAGCGATGATTAGAACATGTTGGATGGTGGTGGAGGGATGATTACAACATGTTGGATGGTGTGCATGACCGCCGTGAACATCTTCAGCGCCACTTAGCGTGTCGCCAGTTAAGTTGCTAAAGTCATCAGGAGTCAGTTAAGTTGCTAAAGTCATCAGGAGTCAGTTAAGCTGCTAAAGTCATCAGGAGTCAGTTAAGCTGCTAAAGTCATCAGGAGTCAGTTAAGCTGCTAAAGTCATCAGGAGTCGGTTAAGTTGCTAAAGTCATCAGGAGTCAGTTAAGTTGCTAAAGTCATCAGGAGTCGGTTAAGTTGCTAAAGTCATCAGGAGTCAGTTAAGCTGCTAAAGTCATCAGGAGTCGGTTAAGTTGCTAAAGTCATCAGGAGTCGGTTAAGTTGCTAAAGTCATCAGGAGTCAGTTAAGCTGCTAAAGTCATCAGGAGTCAGTTAAGCTGCTAAAGTCATCAGGAGTCGGTTAAGTTGCTAAAGTCATCAGGAGTCGGTTAAGTTGCTAAAGTCATCAGGAGTCAGTTAAGCTGCTAAAGTCATCAGGAGTCAGTTAAGTTGCTAATGTCATCAGGAGTCGGTTAAGTTGCTAAAGTCATCAGGAGTCAGTTAAGCTGCTAAAGTCATCAAGAAAAGCCAATGACTTCTTCCAGGTGGGTGTGTGTGGTGTGCACAAACCAGGAGGCGGGGTCTTTAGAAATGCAAATGAGCGACTCCCAGGCTCCCTGAACTCATGGTCTGTCATCTAATTGTCTGTAGCTAGCGCCGCCATGCAGGAGTCACACTCTTCACACAGCGTGGAAATGATGAAACAAATCTTCTCAAGCATCCTCTTTTCTTTCTTGTCTTTTCTTGCTGCACCATCGCCTGAATTGTTGAAGATGTTTGAGGATGAACACTTTTTCTTTTCAACTTGCAAGTGCTCTCCTCTATGCTTAGTCCATCTTCATCCTCCATGCTCTATGTTTAGTCCATCTTCATCCTCCATGCTCTATGTTTAGTCCATCTTCATCCTCCTTGCTCTATGTTTAGTCCATCTTCATCCTCCTTGCTCTATGTTTAGTCCATCTTCATCCTCCTTGCTCTATGTTTAGTCCATCTTCATCCTCCTTGCCCTATGTTTAGTCCATCTTCAGCCTCCTTGCTCTATGCTTAGTCCATCTTCATCCTCCTTGCTCTATGTTTAGTCCATCTTCATCCTCCATGCTCTATGTTTAGTCCATCTTCATCCTCCATGCTCTATGTTTAGTCCATCTTCATCCTCCTTGCTCTATGTTTAGTCCATCTTCATCCTCCTTGCTCTATGTTTAGTCCATCTTCATCCTCCTTGCCCTATGTTTAGTCCATCTTCATCCTCCTTGCCCTATGTTTAGTCCATCTTCATCCTCCTTGCTCTATGCTTAGTCCATCTTCATCCTCCTTGCTCTATGTTTAGTCCATCTTCATCCTCTCTGATCTATGTTTAGTCCATCTTCATCCTCCTTGCTCTATGTTTAGTCCATCTTCATCCTCTCTGATCTATGTTTAGTCCATCTTCATCCTCCATGCTCTATGTTTAGTCCATCTTCATCCTCCTTGCTCTATGTTTAGTCCATCTTCATCCTCCTTGCTCTATGTTTAGTTCATCTTCATCCTCCTTGCTCTATGTTTAGTCCATCTTCATCCTCCTTGCTCTATGTTTAGTCCATCTTCATCCTCCTTGCTCTATGTTTAGTCCATCTTCATCCTCCATGCTCTATGTTTAGTCCATCTTCATCCTCCTTGCTCTATGTTTAGTCCATCTTCATCCTCCTTGCTCTATGTTTAGTCCATCTTCATCCTCTCTGATCTATGTTTAGTCCATCTTCATCCTCCTTGCTCTATGTTTAGTCCATCTTCATCCTCTCTGATCTATGTTTAGTCCATCTTCATCCTCCATGCTCTATGTTTAGTCCATCTTCATCCTCTCTGATCTATGTTTAGTCCATCTTCATCCTCCATGCTCTATGTTTAGTCCATCTTCATCCTCTCTGATCTATGTTTAGTCCATCTTCATCCTCCATGCTCTATATTTAGTCCATCTTCATCCTCTCTGATCTATGTTTAGTCCATCTTCATCCTCCTTGCTCTATGTTTAGTCCATCTTCGTCCTCCTTGCTCTTTGTTTAGTCCGTCTTCATCCTCCTTGCTCTATGTTTAGTCCATCTTCATCCTCCTTGCTCTATGTTTAGTCCATCTTCATCCTCCATGCTCTATGTTTAGTCCATCTTCATCCTCCTTGCTCTATGTTTAGTCCATCTTCATCCTCCTTGCTCTATGTTTAGTCCATCTTCATCCTCCATGCTCTATGTTTAGTCCATCTTCATCCTCCTTGCTCTATGTTTAGTCCATCTTCATCCTCCATGCCCTATGTTTAGTTCATCTTCATCCTCCTTGCTCTATGTTTAGTCCATCTTCATCCTCCTTGCTCTATGTTTAGTCCATCTTCATCCTCCTTGCTCTATGTTTAGTCCATCTTCATCCTCCTTGCTCTATGTTTAGTCCATCTTCATCCTCCATGCTCTATGTTTAGTCCATCTTCATCCTCCTTGCTCTATGTTTAGTCCATCTTCATCCTCCTTGCTCTATGTTTAGTTCATCTTCATCCTCCTTGCTCTATGTTTAGTCCGTCTTCATCCTCCTGATAGTCTTCCTTTGCAGCTCCTTTAGCTGTTAGCGTTAGCTGCTAAACAACATTTGACTTGTTATATGTGCTTGTTGCCATGGTAACTGCTTTAAATCCAACATCTTAACGCGGTCTTTAACGCAATCAAGCAGGAAAAATGTCTTCTTCAGAGAGATCACATGTCTTCTTCTTCAGATAGATCACATGTCTTCTTTAGAGAGATCACATGTCTTTTTTAGAGAGATCTTATTAAGACTTTAGGAGTTGACACGTAAAGAAATTATTCCTTTCTGCTTTCTTGTAACGACTAAAGGAAATGTTACAAAACATAAAAGTATGGCCTTTCAAGTGTCGGCCATCTTGTGTGTTTATGTTGCTTCATCCTCTACTTATGGAGATGAAATGTTTTCACTTCCCATACGATACTGATATCAGAGTGCTGACTATTGGATGATACTGATATTGATCCGATACATCAGAACATACTTTTATTATTATAATTGGGTTTTTTTCTGATATCGTAAAGTTATCTGATATCAATAAAGGATCGGACGAATGTAATTGAGTACTTAACTTTATAAACAATTGCGTACTAAGTTTGATATCACTTTCATTAAGGCCTGAGCTGTAATCACTTCATGTAGTTGCATTGTAATCCTGGACAAAACACCACAGCTCATTGGCTAAAGTTTGGTCTTTTAATTACGGTGTATCTGTCATATCTTCACCCTCTATACCACAATAAGGTAGTAATACCACAATAATGTAGTAATACCACAATAAGGTAGTAATACCACAATAATGTAGTAATACCACAATAATGTAGTAATACCACAATAAGGTAGTAATACCATAATAAGGTAGTAATATGACAATAATGTAGTAATACCACAATAAGGTAGTAATATGACAATAATGTAGTAATACCACAATAAGGTAGTAATACCACAATAAGGTAGTAATACCATAATAAGGTAGTCATATGACAATAATGTAGTAATACCACAATAAGGTAGTAATACCACAATAAGGTAGTAATACAACAATATGGTAGTAATACAACAATAAGGTAGTAGTACAACAATAAGGTAGTAATATGTCAATAAGGTAGTAATATGACATAAGTTAGTAATACAACAATAATGTAGTAATACGACATAAAGTAGTAATACAACAATGAGGTAGTAATATGACAAGGTAGTAATACAACAATAAGGTTGTAATACGACATAAGATAGTAATACGACAATAAGGTAGTAATACGACACTAAGGTAGTAATACGACATAAGGTAGTAATACAAGAATAATGTAGTA
>NC_084563.2:28227098-28252098 GCF_033978685.3 Nerophis lumbriciformis | reverse complement strand
TATCATGTATTACATCACTATCACGTATTATCTCACTCTCAGGCCCAACAGGAAGTGGAACAGTTGAGCTGCAGTTTGCAGGTGTCAGTCAGCAACATGACAACCTTTGAGTTGAAGAGCAGACTCCTCAGTTTGTTTGTGTCTTCACTCACATCACCTTGTGGAGGCCAACCTGCTCTTATCTCCCATCTGACTGCTGATTGGTCAGCTGCTGTCAATCATTGTCACCTTGACCAGAAGTCACAACCCTCTCCACCGAAACCACCTCCAAAACCACCTCCGTGCCCTGCTGAATAAGTCTCCAGAAATCCATTTGGGAATTGCTAACAAAACTGGCAAATGATTCCCAGGAATCCAAAGACTGGGAACCATTGTTTGATTCCGGTCCCTGGTCATTGGTCAAAATAGTCGACTCTAGTTGAGTCTCAGACTTCAACCAGTCGACCCAAAAATGATATTGAGGTCACATCTTCTGAGTTCTTGCGTATTGAGTGTGGAACAAGGACTTCTTGCTGAGGACTACACCTTCACTGTGCTTCAGCATCAGGTGATGCCAGGGAACTGAATTTGATCTTTTATCAGCGAGGTCTTTTTAGACAAAGAAAAATGTTCCATACGGTACATTGTAGACTCAGGGAAATAGAGTTGGACCTTCTGTCAGATGCAGATAAACCAGCGGTATGATAGCATCGGGACATGTTCCCAATTAGATGTCTGCTGAGCTCTGGGCTCAAAGTCAGCCAGGCTCTGATGGATCTGAGCCAGTCTGCAGACCGGCTGCAGACAATTTATTAAACCAGCAGCAGATGGGACAGCCACTCTGATATGTCCTTCAGAGGGGAGCCTGAATGGATGCCACCACAGCCAAAAACTTTCCTCTCATCGATCGTGTCCTCAGACTTGTTCCTGTTGGCCTGTGCAGAACTTGCGAGTGGATGGTGTGTTTGATCACGCTGCTAACTCCTACCTGTCCATCTGTGTGTTTCAGCTCAATGTGATCTTCCTTGGCATTGCGCTGTATAAGATGTTCCACCACACCGCCATCCTCAAACCGGACTCTGGATGTCTGGACAACATCAAGTAAGTGTTCTGGTCTGATAGCGTACAGGTCCATGTGTGCACCGAGACAAGGGACTCAGTATTTACTGCCCTTTTTTAGAAGGTTCCGTTGATTTCAACATCCAGCTGACAGCTTTTATCTTCTTGAAGAAAGTGAGAGCACCTGGTTGTGCTCCATCCCTACTAGCACTTTAAAAAAACATTTACCCATCATGCATGGTTTGTTAAAGCCCTACACATGGTAAATTGTTTACAGCTATGACAACAAGGACTATGACACCAAGGACTGTGACACCAAGGACTGTGACACCAATGACTGACACCAATGACTGTGATACCAAGGACTGTGACACCAAGAACTATGACACCAAGGACTGACACACCAAGGACTGAGACACCAAGGACTGTGACACCAAGGACTATGCCACCAAGGACTATGACACCAAAGACTGTGACAAAAACGACTATGAAACCAAGGAATATGACACCAAGGACTATGACACCAAGGACGAACACACCAAGGACTGTGACACCAAGGAATATGACACCAAGGATTATGACACCAAGGACTGTGAAACCAAGGACTGTGACACCAATGACTAAGACACCAAGGACTGTGACACCAAGGACTAAGACAACAAGGACTATGACACCAAGGACTAAGATGCCAACAACTGTGACACCAATGACTATGACACCAAGGACTATGACACCAAGGACGAACACACCAAGGACTGTGACACCAAGGAATATGACACCAAGGATTATGACACCAAGGACTGTGAAACCAAGGACTGTGACACCAATGACTAAGACACCAAGGACTGTGACACCAAGGACTAAGACAACAAGGACTATGACACCAAGGGCTAAGATGCCAACAACTGTGACACCAATGACTATGACACCAAGAATGAAGACACCAAGGACTGTGACACCAAGGACTGTGACACCAAGGACTAAGACAACAAGGACTAAGACACCAAGGACTGTGACACCAAGGACTGTGACACCAAGGACTAAGACAACAAGGACTATGACACCAAGGACTAAGATGCCAACAACTGTGACACCAATGACTATGACACCAAGGACGAAGACACCAAGGACTGTGACACCAAGGACTGTGACACCAAGGACTAAGACACCAAGGACTGTGACACCAAGGACTAAGACAACACAGATTATGACACCAAGGACTAAGATGCCAACAACTGTGACACCAATGACTATGACACCAAGGACTAAGATACCAAGGACTGTGACACCAAGGACTAAGATACCAAGGACTGTGACACCAAGGACTAAGATACCAAGGACTGTGACACCAAGGACTGTGACACCAAAAACTGTGACACCAAGGACTATAACACCAACCCATCCCCTGATTCCAGTTCAAACTTAGAGATGCTAACTTTTTTGCAGCCAAGTGAATCTTATACAAAGAATGCAGAGGTCCTGTTATATAGAGGAACTTGGACCAGTGTAAACACAGTTGTGTAGAGGAACTTGGACCAGTGTAAGTCTGACATACCAATACATGTTTTATACGTTCTAATAGAATGTTATGATGGACGCTATGGAAAGCAGCGCTAAGATGAAGAAGCAGCAACATAGATGACATCCATGGTTAGCAGTAGATCATTAGTCATGTTTGCGAGGGCTGTCTCCGTAGAGTGATTTGCCCTGAAAGCGGACTGAAAGGTTCACAGAGATTGTTAGACACTAAGTGTTCATTTAGCTGCTGTGCAACTATTTTTTATAGGATTTTGGAAATAAAGGGAAAGTGGGACACCGGCCGGTAGTTTACCATGAGGTCAGGATCAAGGTTAGGTCTTTTGAGCAGAGGATGAATAACCTTTCTTGAATGCTAGGGGAACAGTGCCAGAGGAAAGTGATACGTTTATAATATTTAGCACTGATGGACCTAATAATACAAAAAGCTCCTTGATAAGTTTCCCAGGAAGTGGGTCAAGTAAACATGTTGTTTGTTTTATCCCTCTTACACGCCGTAATAGTTCCTCTAATGTTATTTCATCAAAAAGAGAGAGACTATGTTGGAGGGCAGTATCTGTGGTATATACAGTTGTATCTGTGTTAATAGAACCCAGTTGGAGCTTTAATCTCCTTTCTAATCACTTCCATTTTCTTATTAAAGAACTTCATATAGTCAACAAGTGAACAATTCAAGAGGAACTTTGATGATTGTAAAAACAAATGCAACATACATTACATAAAATACATGAAAATACATCAATGCCACAACAAAATAAAAAAATATTAGTTTTTTACAAGTATAGAAATATAACCAAAAACTGAGAAATGACATATAACAATGTATCATCATATTATTTTTTATAATGTTATTATTGTTATTTTGTCATTTTTAATGCATGAAAGCCACAGCAAAACACAGTGTAAAAAAATAATACATTTCATTTCAAAAAGCCTCATATACTCTGCTACCTGATTTTTTTATTTTTACTTGCACTCAGTCTACCGTCTCAGCACTCTGGGGTCACCGCAAGCTCAAACTTGCTCACCCGTGATTGAATTCTATGTTGGAGATGAAATATTATCATAATTTGACTTGATCAATGTTATCATTGCCGGCAGTAAGTCGGACATGTTTCCAGTGAGGGTTGGACTCCGCCAAGGCTGCCCTTTGTCACCGATTCTGTTCATAACCTTTATGGACAGAATTTCTAGGCGCAGTCAGGGCGTTGAGGGGATCTGGTTTGGTGGCTGCAGGATTAGGTCACTGCTATTTGCAGATGATGTGGTCCTGATGGCTTCCTCCGGCCAAGATCTTCAGCTCTCACTGGATCGGTTCGCAGCCGAGTGTGAAGCGACTGGGATGGGAATCAGCACCTCCAAGTCCGAGTCCATGGTTCTCTCCCGGAAAAGGGTGGAGTGCCATCTCCGGGTTGGGGAGGAGATCTTGCCCCTAGTGGAGGAGTTCAAGTACCTCGGAGTCTTGTTCACGAGTGGGGGAAGAGTGGATCGTGAGATCGACAGGCGGATCGGTGCGGCGTCTTCAGTAATGCGGACGCTGTATCGATCCGTTGTGGTGAAGAAGGAGCTGAGCCGGAAGGCAAAGCTCTCGATTTACCGGTCGATCTACGTTCCCATCCTCACCTATGGTCATGAGCTTTGGGTCATGATCGAAAGGACAAGATCACGGGTACAAGCGGCCGAAATGAGTTTCCTCCGCCGAGTGGCGGGGCTCTCCCTTAGAGATAGGGTGAGAAGCTCTGTCATTCGGGGGGAGCTCAAAGTAAAGCCGCTGCTCCTCCACATCGAGAGGAGCCAGATGAGGTGGTTCGGGCATCTGGTCAGGATGCCACCCGAACGCCTCCCTAGGAAGGTGTTTCGGGCACGTCCGACCGGTAGGAGGCCACGGGGAAGACCCAGGACACGCTGGGAAGACTATCTCTCCCGGCTGGCCTGGGCCTCGGGATCCCCCGGGAGGAGCTGGACGAAGTGGCTGGGGAGAGGGAAGTCTGGGCTTCCCTGCTTAAGCTGCTGCCCCCGCGACCCGACCTCGGATAAGTGGAAGAAGATGGATGGATGGATGGAATGTTATTATTATATATTGTCTTACTTATGGTCATCATTTTGACTCTCCTACTAAAACTACCAACTTAATGTCAGACGTGTTGCTAAATAAAAATATCTTTATTGGAGCTCATTAGCCTGAAAGACTTTCTCCTGTGGAAGGAAGTCTATAGAACCAAGCAATAACCATTTTAGAGGTCTATAAAAGTACTTGGCATGGTCCTTAAGTCCCAAGTCACAGTGGTCCTCGGACTAAGTAAGACTTATTTTGCCGTTTAAAAGGAGAGCAAAAAGTTCATCCATCCATTTTATACCGCTTGTCCTTCTTTGTTTATTTGCTGTGAGCTGCGTTTGACCTGTTTGCAACTCAGCCGAGTTCATCCTGGCTGCACAAACACTGAAGTCCAATAATGTGTGACTGCCATCCTTTGTTGTGCCTTCTTTGCATAAAAACATGTTTTATTTTTGTGTGACATCATCTCAGTCTTGTTTGTGTGTGACATCATCTCAGTCTTGTTTGTGTGTGACATCATTTCAGTCTTGTTTGTGTGTGACATCATCTCAGTCTTGTTTGTGTGTGACATCATTTCAGTCTTGTTTGTGTGTGACATCATCTCAGTCTTGTTTGTGTGACATCATCTCAGTCTTGTTTGTGTGTGACATCATTTCAGTCTTGTTTGTGTGTGACATCATCTCAGTCTTGTTTGTGTGACATCATCTCAGTCTTGTTTGTGTGTGACATCATCTCAGTCTTGTTTGTGTGTGACATCATCTCAGTCTTGTATGTGTGTGACATCATCTCAGTCTTGTTTGTGTGTGACATCATCTCAGTGTTGTTTGTGTGTGACATCATCTCAGTCTTGTTTGTGTGTGACATCATCTCAGTCTTGTATGTGTGTGACATCATCTCAGTCTTGTTTGTGTGTGACATCATCTCAGTGTTGTTTGTGTGTGACATCATCTCAGTCTTGTTTGTGTGTGACATCATCTCAAGGAGCACATGACTATCATCTGCACGTGAGTTTATGAGGATCTGCAAAACATGACTTCATTTCCCTCTCAACCCGGCTAACTAACTGACTAACTGACCGACTGATTAACTAACTAATCGACGGACTGATTGACTAACTAACTGATTGACTGACTGACTAACTAACTCACCGACTGACTGACCAACTAACTGACTGACTGAATGACTGACTAACTAACTGACTGACTGACTAACTAACTAACTGACTGATTGACTGACTAACTGACTGACTGACTGACTGACCGACTAACTAACTAACTAACTAACTGACTGAATGACTGACTGACTGACTGACTGACTAACTAACTTACTGACCGACTGACAGACTGACTGACTGACTGACTGACTGACTAAGTAACTAAGTAACTAAGGACAGTGTCATGCTGTCATTCACCACAGACAAAAGGTTAAAGGTAACAAGGTGTAAAGTGTGAAAGATGATCTTTGCTGCAGACTTCCAGAATGTAAAGTCCTGAATGGAGATTAAAAAAAGTCCTGAATGGAGATAAAAAAAAATCAAAGAGCAGTTGAAAGAAGAAATGCTTTTGGATCTTTTCTTAATTGCTTAGTGCGTGTGAGGCAGCTGGAGGTGGAACACATTTGATCACAATCACACACTTTAGTCTTATTCGTGTTCTTCTTCTCCTTTCTTTGTCTGCTTTATCACACTTTGTCTTTGTCTCAGTCGCTGATTGGCTCTGCTAGGATCACCGTCCAGTCAGGCACATTCTCATTGGTCGGCTGTTGTGTGTAGGGCCCGCCTCCATCTGCTCCTCAGCTCCCTCAGTAGAAATGACTAGAACCTTTGTGACCTTTGTGACCCATGGATGTGCTGGTGAAATGTTCCACTGGTGAAACGTTCCACTGGGGAAACATTCCACTGGTGAAATGTTACACTCGTGAAACATTCCACTGGTGAAATGTTACACTCGTGAAACATTCCACTGGTGAAACGTTCCACTCGTGAAATGTTCCACTGGTGAAATGTTCCACTGGTCAAACGTTCCACTGGTCAAACGTTCCACTAGTGAAACATTCCACTGGTGAAATGTTCCACTGGGGTAATGTTCCACTGGTGAAATGTTCCACTGGGGTAATGTTCCACTGGTGAAATGTTCCACTGGTGAAATGTTTTACTGGTGAAATGTTCCACTGGTGAAACGTTCCACTAGTGAAATTTTCCTCTAGAGAAATGTTCCACTGGTGAAATTTTCCACTGGGAAAATGTTCCACTGGTGAAACGTTCCACTGGTGAAATGTTCCACTGGTGAAACGTTCCACTGGTGAAATGTTCCACTGGTGAAACGTTCCACTGGTGAAATGTTCCACTAGTGAAATGTTCCACTGGTGAAACGTTCCACTGGTGAAACATTCCACTGGTGAAATGTTCCACTGGTCAAATGTTCCACTGGTCAAATGTTCCACTGTTCAAACGTTCCACTAGTGAAACATTCCACTGGTGAAATGTTCCACTGGGGTAATGTTCCACTGGTGAAATGTTCCACTGGTGAAATGTTT
Organism: Nerophis lumbriciformis; assembly: GCF_033978685.3. Classification (NCBI taxonomy): domain Eukaryota; kingdom Metazoa; phylum Chordata; class Actinopteri; order Syngnathiformes; family Syngnathidae; genus Nerophis; species Nerophis lumbriciformis. The sequence continues at coordinate 28,244,933 of NC_084563.2, read as the reverse complement.
TACCTGTGAAATGTTCCACTGGTGAAACATTCCACCTGGTGAAATTTTCCACTGGAGAAATGTTCCACTGGTGAAATTTTCCACTGGGGAAATGTTCCACTGGTGAAACGTTCCACTGGTGAAATGTTCCACTGGTGAAACGTTCCACTGGTGAAACGTCCACTGGTGAAATGTTCCACTAGTGAAATGTTCCACTGGTGAAACGTTCCATTGGTGAAACATTCCACTGGTGAAACGTTCTACTGGTGAAACATTCCACTGGTGAAACGTTCTACTGGTGAAACATTCCACTGGTGAAACGTTCCACTGGTCAAACGTTCCACTAGTCAAACGTTCCACCAGTGAAACATTCCACTGGTGAAATGTTCCACTGGGGTAATGTTCCACTGGTGAAATGTTCCACTGGTGAAATGTTTTACCTGTGAAATGTTCCACTGGTGAAACGTTCCACTGGTGAAATTTTCCACTGGAGAAATGTTCCACTGGTGAAATTTTCCACTGGGGAAATGTTCCACTGGTGAAATGTTCCACTGGTGAAATGTTCCACTGGTGAAACGTTCCACTGGGGAAACGTTCCACTGGTGAAACGTACCACTGGTGAAATGTTCCACTGTTGAAATGTTCCAGTGGCCATAAGTGCCAAGGTGAGGGTCAGAGATGAGGTCAGTGTAGCACCAACACAAAGAGAAAGGTCCATCATCCAGGTGGACCACTAAGAACAAAGGTGAGGGTCAGAGACGAGGTCAGTGTAGCACCAACACAAAGAGAAAGGTCCATCATCCAGGTGGACCACTAAGAACAAAGGTGAGGGTCAGAGACGAGGTCAGTGTAGCACCAACACAAAGAGAAAGGTCCATCATCCAGGTGGACCACTAAGAACAAAGGTGAGGGTCAGAGACGAGGTCAGTCTAGCACCAACACAAAGGTCCATCATCCAGGTGGACCACTAAGAACAAAGGTGAGGGTCAGAGATGAGGTCAGTGTAGCACCAACACAAAGGTCCATCATCCAGGTGGACCACTAAGAACAAAGGTGAGGGTCAGAGACGAGGTCAGTGTAGCACCAACACAAAGAGAAAGGTCCATCATCCAGGTGGACCACTAAGAACAAAGGTGAGGGTCAGAGACGAGGTCAGTCTAGCACCAACACAAAGGTCCATCATCCAGGTGGACCACTAAGAACAAAGGTGAGGGTCAGAGATGAGGTCAGTGTAGCACCAACACAAAGGTCCATCATCCAGGTGGACCACTAAGAACAAAGGTGAGGGTCAGAGACGAGGTCAGTGTAGCACCAACACAAAGAGAAAGGTCCATCATCCAGGTGGACCACTAAGAACAAAGGTGAGGGTCAGAGACGAGGTCAGTGTAGCACCAACACAAAGGTCCATCATCCAGGTGGACCAGTGACCTTCATGTTAGGAGAAGAATCCTTCTTTTCCAAAAGTAGTTTCTTGTCCTCTCCTGCAGGTCTTGGGTGATCGGGGCCATAGCCCTGCTGTGTCTGCTGGGTCTGACCTGGGCCTTTGGACTGATGTACATCAACGAGAGCACGGTGATCATGGCCTACCTCTTCACCATCTTCAACTCCCTGCAGGGCATGTTCATCTTCATCTTCCACTGCATCCTGCAGAAGAAGGTGAGACACCTCTTAAAGGGGAAGTGCACTTTTAATTGTCTCATTCACACACCTTATAGAAGGCAAGAACACATGCATTCTAAATCCTAAATCAATGCTAGCAAGAGTCAGCTAACAACGAAGGTGATGGGAGTGGCTGCAATAAAAAAATAAAAACATCCATCAAGGTTTTATATACACACTTTAAGTACACATTGTGGTGAAGTCAACTATTAACCAATAACAAACCACTTTAAAGTCAAAATAATCTTTGCTAACGTTAGTTAATGCTACCTTTTCCATGGTAGCACGCTAACACGACTACGCTAGCTTTCTTTAGCTATTTACGCAGGTGTAAAACTTCAGAGTCAACTATTTATTGTAACACCCTTAACTGTTAGCAAGCTAACATAAACATTTTAACTGTTAGCATGCTAACATAAACATGTTAACTGTTAGCATGCTAACATAAACATGTTAACTGTTAGCATGCTGACATAAACATGTTAACTGTTAGCATGCTGACATAAACATGTTAACTGTTAGCATGTTGACATAAACATGTTAACTGTTAGCATGTTGACATAAACATGTTAACTGTTAGCATGTTTACATAAACATGTTAACTGTTAGCATGCTGACATAAACATGTTAACTGTTAGCATGTTGACATAAACATGTTAACTGTTAGCATGTTGACATAAACATGTTAACTGTTAGCATGCTGACATAAACATGTCAACTGTTAGCATGTTGACATAAACATGTTAACTGTTAGCATGCTAACATAAACATGTTAACTGTTAGCATGCTGACATAAACATGTTAACTGTTAGCATGTTGACATAAACATATTAACTGTTAGCAAGTTGACATAAACATGTTAACTGTTAGCAAGTTGACATAAACATGTTAACTGTTAGCACTTTGACATAAACATGTTAACTGTTAGCAAGTTGACATAAACATGTTAACTGTTAGCAAGTTGACATAAACATGTTAACTGTTAGCACTTTGACATAAACATGTTAACTGTTAGCATGTTGACATAAACATGTTAACTGTTAGCAAGTTGACATAAACATGTTAACTGTTAGCAAATTGACATAAACATGTTAACTGTTAGCATGTTGACATAAACATGTTAACTGTTAGCAAGTTGACATAAACATGTTAACTGTTAGCATGTTGACATAAACATGTTAACTGTTAGCATGCTGACATAAACATGTTAACTGTTAGCACTTTGACATAAACATGTTAACTGTTAGCATGCTGACATAATCATGCTAACTGTTAGCATGTTGACATAAACATGTTAACTGTTAGCATGCTGACATAAACATGTTAACTGTTAGCAAGTTGACATAAACATGTTAACTGTTAGCAAGTTGACATAAACATGTTAACTGTTAGCATGCTAACATAAACATGTTAACTGTTAGCATGCTGACATAAACATGTTAACTGTTAGCAAGTTGACATAAACATGTTAACTGTTAGCAAGTTGACATAAACATGTTAACTGTTAGCATGTTGACATAAACATGTTAACTGTTAGCATGCTAACATAAACATGTTTATGTTAGCATGTTCTTTTATTTGGCTGGTTTTACTAACGTTAGCATGCTAGCACTTAGCATGCATGAATTACCAAATCATGTGACTCTGAGGCTTATACCTGCAAAGTTAGCATGCTAACATTAGCATCCAGCTGAATGTGCAGGTGACTCACCTGATGCTACCTGTCTAGCATGCTAACTGATAGCATTTTGTTGGGCTTTAGCTTTTCAGCATTAGGATGCAATTTCTTCCAAAATAGTTTTCTTCTGGTTGAGCTTCATGTTTAGAAAAGATTGAGTTGTGAGTTGTTTTACTCCAAAGTGCTTAGCTGACAGTGTGCACCTGTGCAGGTGCGCAAGGAGTACGGCAAGTGTCAAAGTGCCAAAGTGCTTAGCTGACAGTGTGCACCTGTGCAGGTGCGCAAGGAGTATGGCAAGTGTCTGCGGACTCACTGCTGCAGTGGCAAGAGCGTGGAGACCTCCATCTCCTCCTCCAAGACCACCACCTCCCGCACACCTGGCCGCTACTCCACAGGCTCACAGGTGAGCTTACCTGCCTGCACACCTGGACGCTACAGCACAGCAGACTCTCAGGTGAGGCCAGTGCACACCCTGGGGGTTTGGGGTCACTCCTCTTCTCTGTCCACCAAATAAATGTGCAAATCATTCGTGTGGACTTGGAGGCGGAGCTACCTCACACCTTGACCCACACACACCTGTGCGTACGGCGTTCTGCTCTTTAAAGTGCTTCTGTTTCTCCTCGCGCTCTCTTTTATGTTTGACTTCTCTTCTTTTCCTTCATGTGCTACCGCCTCCCTTCACCACTTCCTCTTGCTCCCCTCCACTTCCTCCTGCTCCCCTCCACTTCCTCTTGCTCCCTTCCACTTCCTCCTGCTCCCTTCTACTTCCTCCCGCCTCCCTTCACCACTTCCTCCCGTCTCCCTTCCCCACTTCCTCCCACCTCCCTTCCACTTCCTCCCACTTCCTGTCTTGCACTTCCTCCCGCCTCCCTTCCCCACTTCCTCCCGCCTCCCCTTCCACACTTCCTGTCTTGCACTTCCTCCTGCTCCCTTCACCACTTCCTGTGTTGCACTTCCTGTGTTGCAGAGTCGCATCAGGCGCATGTGGAACGACACGGTGAGGAAGCAAGAGTCGTCCTTCATCACCGGAGACATCAACAGCTCCGCCACCCTCAACCGAGGTAGCATTTACATGTTGACTTCTCATTTATGACTTCTCACTTAGAAGTTGTCATTTATAAGTTGTCATTTATGATTTATAAGGTGGCATTTATAAGGTGTCATTTATAAGTTGTCATTTATATGTTGTCATTTATAAGGTGTCATTTATAAGTTCTCATTTATAAGGTGTCATTTATAAGTTGTCATTTATAAGGTGTCATTTATAAGTTGTCATTTATAAGGTGTCATTTATGACTTTTCATTTATGACTTGTCATTTATATGTTGTCATTTATAAGTTGTCATTTATAAGTTGTCATTTATAAGGTGTCATTTATGACTTTTCATTTATGACTTGTCATTTATAAGTTGTCATTTATAAGGTGTCATTTATAAGTTGTCATTTATAAGGTGTCATTTATAAGGTGTCATTTATAAGGTGTCATTTATAAGGTGTCATTTATAAGTTGTCATTTATAAGGTGTCATTTATGACTTTTCATTTATGACTTGTCATTTATAAGTTGTCATTTATATGTTGTCATTTATAAGGTGTCATTTATAAGGTGTCATTTATAAGTTGTCATTTATAAGGTGTCATTTATAAGTTGTCATTTATAAGTTGTCATTTATATGTTGTCATTTATAAGGTGTCATTTATAAGGTGTCATTTATAAGTTGTCATTTATAAGGTGTCATTTATGACTTTTCATTTATGACTTGTCATTTATAAGTTGTCATTTATAAGGTGTCATTTATAAGTTGTCATTTATAAGTTGTCATTTATATGTTGTCATTTATAAGGTGTCATTTATAAGGTGTCATTTATAAGTTGTCATTTACAAGGTGTCATTTATAAGTTGTCATTTATAAGTTGTCATTTATATGTTGTCATTTATAAGGTGTCATTTATAAGGTGTCATTTATAAGTTGTCATTTATAAGTTGTCATTTATGACTTTTTATTTATGACTTGTCATTTATAAGTTGTCATTTATAAGGTGTCATTTATAAGTTGTCATTTATATGTTGTCATTTATAAGGTGTCATTTATAAGGTGTAATTTATAAGTTGTCATTTATAAGTTATCATTTATATGTTGTCATTTATAAGGTGTCATTTATAAGGTGTCATTTATAAGTTGTCATTTATAAGGTGTCATTTATGACTTTTCATTTATGACTTGTCATTTATAAGTTGTCATTTATAAGGTGTCATTTATAAGGTGTCATTTATGACTTTTCATTTATGACTTGTCATTTATAAGTTGTCATTTATAAGGTGTCATTTATAAGTTGTCATTTATAAGGTGTCATTTATAAGTTGTCATTTATGATTTATAAGGTGTCATTTATAAGTTGTCATTTATGAGATGTCATGTATGACTTTTCATTTATGACTTGTCATTTATAAGTTGTCATTTATAAGGTGTCATTTATAAGTTGTCATTTATGATTTATAAGGTGTCATTTATAAGCTGTCATTGATGACTTTTCATTTATGACTTGTCATTTATAAGTTGTCATTTATAAGGTGTCATTTATAAGTTGTCATTTATGATTTATAAGGTGTCATTTATAAGTTGTCATTTATAAGGTGTCATTTATAAGTTGTCATTTATGATGTATAAGGTGTCACTTATAAGTTGTCATTTATGATTTATAAGTTGTCATTTATAAGTTGTCATTTATAAGGTCTCATTTATAAGTTGTCATTTATATGTTGTCATTTATAAGGTGTCATTTATAAGTTGTCATTTATATGTTGTCATTTATAAGGTGTCATTTATAAGGTGTCATTTATGACTTTTCATTTATGACTTGTCATTTATAAAGTGTCATTTATAAGTTGTCATTTATTATTTATAAGGTGTCATTCATAAGGTGTCATTTATAAGTTGTCATTTATGATTTATAAGATGTCATTTATAAGTTGTCATTTATAAGATGTCATTTATAATTTGTCATTTATAAGTTGTCATTTATGATTTATAAGGTGTCATTTATAAGTTATCATTTATGATTTATAAGGTGTCATTTACAAGTTCTCATTTATAAGTTGTCATTTATAAGTTGTCATTTATAAGGTGTCATTTATAAGGTGTCATTTTTAAGTTGTCATTTATAGGTTGTCATTTATAAGTTGTCATTTATATAAGTTGTCATTTTTAAGTTATCATTTATAAGTTGTCACTTATAAGGTGCCATTTATAAGTTGTCATTTATGAATTGTCATTTATAAGTTATCATTTGTAAGTTGTCACTTATAAGGTGTCATTTATAAGTTGTTAGGTCTGTCAGAAGCCCAGAAACTCACTGACCTTTTATACACACACATTAATTACAAACAAACATGTCACAGGTGAGGATTGGAACCTTGATTAGCCATTCAAAGCTGTTTGTGTCAACTTTTGTGCATGTTATCAGATCAAAGTCACTGGAGTATGTCAACTTTTGATTAGGGTCATTTGGGTACTTTCTTTTGTCATTTTGATTTAAAAAGAGTAACACAGTTGTTTGCCAATAAATAGCTTCACACAACCATTAAGCATGAGTGGAAGAAAGGTTGTTGTGTTATCATTCATATTCTCTGAAGAATGGCCAAGACATCATAAATTCTCCCAGGGTACGTAAACTTATTGAATATAATAAATATATACATAATATTATACAACATATATAACATGTGAAATATATTGAATATAATAAATATATATATATAATATTATACAACATATATAACATAAAATATATTGAATATATTAAATATATATTATATATCATCAACATATATAACATATTAAATATATTGAATATATTAAATATATATAGAATATAATTAACATATAAAACATGTTAAATATGTATAACATACAAAATATATTGAATGAATAAATATATATAATACATAATCCACATATGAAATATATTGAATGTATATAATATATATCATCAACATATATAACATGTGAAATATATTGAATATAATAAATATATATGTATAATATTTTACAACATATATAACATGTGAAATATATTGAATATAGTAAATATATATATATATAATATTTTACAACATATATAAAAGTCTTTGTGTATCAACATACATCAGAATGTTGTTCATCTTTGGGAGGCTTTTACTTTGAAATATGTTTGATTCACTTGTCCTCTTCTCTCCTTCTTTATTCTCTCCTTCTTTATTTCTTCTTAATTCTTCTCTCCTTCTTTATTCGTTCTTCTTTATTCTTCTCTCCTTCTTTCTTATCTCCTTCTTTATTTCTTCTTTCTTTCTCAATTATTTCTTCTTCTCTCTTTTTTTATTCTCTACTTCTTTATTTCTTAATTCTTTTTTCTTCTCTCCTTCTTTATTTCTTCATTCTTCTTTATTCTTCTCTCCTTCTTTCTTGTTTAATCCTTATTCTTCTCTCTTTCTTTATTTTTTGGTTCTTCTTTTTCTTCTTCTGTTCTTCTTTATTTCTTCTTTCATTCTTCTTTATTTATTATTTATTCCCTCCTTATTTCTTATTCTCTCCTTCTTTCTTCTTTCTTTTGTCTTTCTTCTTTTCTTCTTTATTTCTTTTTTCTTTTTTCTCTTCTTTTTTCTTCTCTCCTTTCTTCTCGTTTTATTTTCTTCTCGCCTTCTTTAATATTATATCTTTCTTTATTCTTTCTTCTCTCCTTCTTTCTTCTTTCTTCCACACACTCACTCTATCTCTCTTTCTTCCCCTACTTACTCCCACTCTGACACATTCTCTCTATCTCTCTATTTCTCTCTCTCTCTCCAATCACACCCACCCTCCTGTCCTCCCCCGCCTGCCTCCCTCCTTCCTCCTGCTTCCTCCCTCCTCCCTCCTGCCTCCTGCTCCTCCTTCCTGCCCCCCCCCCCCCCCCCCCTCCCCCCAGGGACGGTGGCTAACCATCTTCTAACTAATGCTCTCCTTCGTCCCCACGCTACTCACCACCCCTACAACACCCTGCTTGGTGACTCTGCAGTCTACAACAACCCTGCAGCCGCCGCCATGTACAACACCCAAGGTCTGTGGGGGCGGGGCTTACTGCATGGGGGATGGGCTTGAAATCCTTTGTTACAATCAATATAAAACTGATTGAATAATTAATATGGAGAGTCATCAATCGTTACAATCAATATAAAACTGATTAATTGATTAATAATTACAGTTATCCATCATTACAATCGGTGTAAAACTGATTGATTGATTAATAATCGGAGTCATGGATCATCACAATCAATATAAAACTGATTGATTGATTAATAATCAGAGTCATGGATCATTACAATCGGTATAAACTGATTGATTGGTTTATTGATTACAAACAAATATGACATGAAGTGTTCACTACAAGTCTTGGAAATAGGAGTTGAAAACACGTATTGACTCAAATATAATAAAATGTGTCTTCATTTTGGCAAACAGGAAATGAGTTATTATTTACGTGTCTTCCCTTTTGAACAAAGTCAAACTTCCTGAAGTCTTTTTGGAAAGATGTTAAAATGTTGTGTTTGTCTCACTAATTAAATGTTTAAATGTTGTGTTTGTCTCACTAATTAGTAGATTGCAATTAGCAGCTGTTGGTGATTGGGCTTCATTGATCACCATTAGCTCACATTTAGCATCCGTTGTTTCCTAACTTGCTAACGAGCCCTGAGACTCCTGTTTTCCCAGCGTCTCTCCAGGTCACTGGTGCACGTGAGTGACAGGAAGAAAAGCTGTGACTCTCTTGGGAGTAGTTTGGCGCCACCTGTTGGCTTTCGTGCATAAATGTTCAAAACCAGAACATGTTCTCAGGTTCTTCTGGTGGCTTTCGTGTATAAATGTTCAGAACCAGAACATGTTCTCAGGTTCTCCTGGTGGCTTTCGTGTATAAATGTTCAGAACCAGAACATGTTCTCAGGTTCTTCTGGTCCGCTAGTAGCTAGTAGCTAGTAGGTGTTAGCAGTCTTCCTCAGCGGGGTCACCTGACCTGTCAGCTGCTTTGGAGGCGTGGCCAAGCAGGTAGACCTCAGCCAGGTGGACCGTGCACACGTCTCGACTTATATTGAACTTTTTTTTATCTTAGGGCTGCAGCTCGCGATTATTTCAGTCATTGATTACTTGTTTGATTAATCGAGTAATCGGATAAAACACATTTAATGGCCTCAATGCATATTTGAAGGGAAACTTTCGTTTTACTTAGAGCTGCAGCTATTGATTTTTTTTTAGTTATCCAGTAATCCATTGATTTCTTTGTTCGATTAATCGAGTAATGGAATAAAACCCACGTTATGGCCTCAATGCATATGTCAGGGGAAATTGTTTCAATCAACTTTTTTTTCTTCGAGCTGCAGCTACTGATTTGTTTTAGTAGTCGGGTAATGTATTGATTACTTTGTTACATTAATTGTGGAATCAAATAAAACACAAAATAGTTGAAATATTAAAAACATTTCTTTCTTAGGGTTGCAGCTATCAATTTATTTTACTGATCAAGTCATCTATTGATTAGATTTTTTTCGATTAATCGATTAATCCAATAAAAAACACTTCATAGCCTCCATGCATATTTCAGGGAAATTTGTTTAAAGAAAAAAAATGTTTGCAGCTATTGATTTTTTTTAGTAATCGAGTAATCTTTGATTACTTTGTTGGATTAATCAAGTAATGGAATAAAACACACTTTATGTTCAAATTAACAGTGTTTTTTTTTCTTAGGGCTGCAGCTATCAGTTATTTTAGTAATCTATTAATTACGTTTTTTGATTAATGGAGTAAAGAAATAAAACACATTTTATAGCCTCTACGAATGTTTCAGGGAACATAATTGTAATAAAAAACCTGCAGCTACCAATTTATTTTAGTACTCAAGTAATCTATTGATTACTTTGTTCGATTAATCAAGTAATCGAATAAAACACACTTGCATATTTCAGGGAAATTGTTCAAATTAACAGCGATTATTTTCCAGAGAGCTGTAGCTATCAATTATTTTAGTAATCCACTTATCAATCAATTATTTTAGTAATCCACTTATCAATCAATTATTTTAGTCATCCACTTATCTATCAATTATTTTAGTAATCCACTTATCTATCAATTATTTTAGTCATCCACTTATCTATCAATTATTTTAGTAATCCACTTATCAATCAATTATTTTAGTAATCCACTTATCAATCAATTATTTTAGTCATCCACTTATCAATCAATTATTTTGGTCTTCCACTTATCAATCAATTATTTTAGTCATCCACTTATCTATCAATTATTTTAGTCATCCACTTATCAATCAATTATTTTAGTCATCCACTTATCTATCAATGAGTTTGTTGGAAGAATGAAGTAATCGGCCTCAATGCATATTTCAGAGAAAATAGTTGGAATGAACAAAAATCTTTTGATCAAACACTGAAAATGCACAACAACATGAAAATGGTCATTTTAACACATGTGCAATGTGTCAAACACAACAATCTAGCACACACAGCACAGCACCCACACCACCGCTCTCATGATCGCTCAATTGCAGCTGCAATGCAAACATTATCAGAATCAGAATAGTTTTTATTGCCATTGTTTGAGAACGGGTTCACAAACTAGGAATTGTTCTTGGTGCAACATAAAACACATAACACAGAATAGGTAATAACATGAGTTTATATTTGTGTGTTTAAAGTTCTGAACTCCAAATGTCTTCACTGTTGATGAGTCAGGATCAATTTAAGCAACACAACATAAATCAACACAACATAAGTCAACACAACATAAATCCGTTGCTATTTTCTAATCTATTCAGTCGATCAATGGCTGCAGCTCAGTGGTTTATATTTGATATTTGGGTCAATACAGCAGTGACAGAAGTTTGCTGTCTGAGGAGAATGTTCATGCTTTCTTGTGTTTGACAAACTTATTCAATCTTGACTCCAATATAAGACCACCACTTATTATGTTTTTGACTCCAATATAAGACCACCACTTATTATCTTCTTGACTCCAATATAAGACCACCATTTATTATCTTCTTGACTCCAATATAAGACCACCACTTATTATCTTCTTGACTCCAATATAAGACCACCACTTATTATCTTCTTGACTCCAATATAAGACCACCACTTATTCCAGGGAAGTAAATAGAAAGTGAGGTCATTCCTGCATGAAGCATCTGATAGTTTTACACTCTCCAATGTTTTCTGGATGACGTCTTTGTTCCAATCAAGAATGAAAAAAAGCATCTTCTTCTGTCGTCTTTGATGCGTCGACTCACTTTGTTGTCTCTTCTCTCTCTCCTCCCTCATGGCCTCCATCAGCGTCTTACAGAGACACAAGTACGCTTTACTTCCTACTTCCTTCACTTCCGATTTCCTTCACTTCCTGCTTCCTTCACTTCCTGCTTCCTTCACTTCCTGCTTCCTTCACTTCCTACTTCCTTCACCTCCTGCTTTCTTCACTTCCTGCTTCCTTCACTTCCTGCTTCCTTCACTTCCTGCTTCCTTCACTTCCTGCCTGCTTTGGACTTTGCTGAAGTTTCCTGTGACATATTTATTTCATTTGACATCAAATCCATTTGCTGCCTGTGAGAAAGCTTCCAGCACGTTTGCTTTGCAGTGTTGGACATCCAACTGAAAACATTTGACTCAGATGTCATATTTTCCCCCAAATGCTTTCTACAAACCCCGTTTCCATATGAGTTGGGAAATTGTGTTGGATGTAAATATAAATGGAATACAATGATTTGCAAATCCTTTTCAAGCCATATTCAGTTGAATATGCTACAAAGACAACATATTTGATGTTCAAACTCAAAAACTTTATTTTTTTTTTGCAAATAATATTTAACTTAGAATTTCATGGCTGCAACACGTGCCAAAGTAGTTGTGAAAGGGCATGTTCACCACTGTGTTACATGGCCTTTCCTTTTAACAACACTCAGTAAAGGTTTGGGAACTGAGGAGACACATTTTTGAAGCTTCTCAGGTGGAATTCTTTCCCATTCTTGCTTGATGTACAGCTTAAGTTGTTCAACAGTCCGGGGGTCTCCGTTGTGCTATTTTAGGCTTCATAATGCGCCACACATTTTCAATGGGAGACAGGTCTGGACTACAGGCAGGCCAGTCTAGTACCCGCACTCTTTTACTATGAAGCCACGTTGATGTAACACGTGGCTTGGCATTGTCTTGCTGAAATAAGCAGGGGCGTCCATGGTAACGTTGCTTGGATGGCAACATATGTTGTTCCAAAACCTGTATGTACCTTTCAGCATTAATGGTGCCTTCACAGATGTGTAAGTTACCCATGTCTTGGGCACTAATACACCCCCATACCATCACACATGCTGCCTTTTACATTTTGCGTCTAGAACAATCCGGATGGTTCTTTTCCTCTTTGGTCCGGAGGACACGACGTCCACAGTTTCCAAAAACAATTTGAAATGTGGACTCGTCAGACCACAGAACACTTTTCCACTTTGTATCAGTCCATCTTAGATGAGCTCAGGCCCAGCGAAGCCGACGGCATTTCTGGGTGTTGTTGATAAACGGTTTTCACCTTGCATAGGAGAGTTTTAATTTGCACTTACAGATGTAGCGACCAACTGTAGTTACTTACAGTGGGTTTCTGAAGTGTTCCTGAGCCCATGCGGTGATATCCTTTACACACTGATGTCACTTGTTGATGCATTCCAGCCTGAGGGATGGAAGGTCACGGGCTTAGCTGCTTACGTGCAGTGATTTCTCCAGATTCTCTGAACCCTTTGATGATATTACGGAGCGTAGATGGTGAAATCCCTAAATTCCTTGCAATAGCTGCTTGAGAAAGGTTTTTCTTAAACTGTTCAACAATTTGCTCATGCATTTGTTGACAAAGTGGTGACCCTCGCACCATCCTTGTTTGTGAATGACTGAGCATTTCATGGAATCTACTTTTATACCCAATCATGGCACCCACCTGTTCCCAATTAGCCTGTTCACCTGTGGGATGTTCCAAATAATAATAAATGATAAATGGGTTGTACTTGTATAGCGCTTTTCTACCTTCAAGGTACTCAAAGCGCTTTGACACTACTTCCACATTTACCCATTCACACACACATTCACACACTGATGGAGGGAGCTGCCATGCAAGGCGCTAACCAGCACCCATCAGGAGCAAGGGTGAAGTGTCTTGCTCAGGACACAACGGACATGACGAGGTTGGTACTAGGTGGGGATTGAACCAGGGACCCTCGGGTCGCGCACGGCCACTCTTCCACTGCGCCACGCCGTGTTATAAGCGTTAATAAGTGTTTGATGAGCATTCCTCAACTTTATCAGTATTTATTGCCACCTTTCCCAACTTCTTTGTCACGTGTTGCTGCCATCAAATTCTAAAATTAATGAACAATCATTTGTATCAACAATGTAGGAATAATGAATATACCAACAATGGTAATAGACAACATAGCAATAATGGTAATAGACAACATAGCAATAATGGTAATAGACAACATAGCAATAATGGTAAGGAAACATTGAGCACATGTTAACACTTTGAGACAGAGTACAGCAGCAGGTCAAATTAAAGACCCTCATCTCTATATTTGAACCAGACCCCATGTTTGTATAATAGTTTAAATCCATTAATTGTTTGGCATTGTTTGTGTTGTAAGTCCACTTTGTTCCATAGTTTTACTCCGCATACAGACACACAAAAACATAGTTTTACTCCGCATACAGACACACAAAAACATAGTTTTACTTCACATACAGACACACAAAAACATAGTTTTACTCCGCATACAGACACACAAAAACATAGTTTTACTCCGCATACAGACACACAAAAACATAGTTTTACTCCGCATACAGACACACAAAAACATAGTTTTACTCCGCATACAGACACACAAAAACATAGTTTTACTCTGCATACAGACACACAAAAACATAGTTTTACTCCGCATACAGACACACAAAAACATAGTTTTACTCTGCATACAGACACACAAAAACATAGTTTTACTCCGCATACAGACACACAAAAACATAGTTTTACTCCGCATACAGACACACAAAAACATAGTTTTACTCCGCATACAGACACACAAAAACATAGTTTTACTCTGCATACAGACACACAAAAACATAGTTTTACTCCGCATACAGACACACAAAAACATAGTTTTACTCTGCATACAGACACACAAAAACATAGTTTTACTCCGCATACAGACACACAAAAACATAGTTTTACTCCGCATACAGACACATAAAAAGATAGTTTTACTCCGCATACAGACACACAAAAACATAGTTTTACTCTGCATACAGACACACAAAAACATAGTTTTACTCCGCATACAGACACACAAAAAGGTTTACGAGTGGTTTGAGCTCTCGGCAATAAGAAATATCCAAAGCCTCTCAAGTTATGAGCCTGCACTCGTCTTCTAAAAAAACGTTGTAGATTAGGCGGCAATAATTTGTTAAATGTTTTATATAAGATTATTAATGTATTATATTTAACAAGGTCATCAAATTTGAGCAGAAAGGAAGAGTGAGACGTTGGAGCAGACGGGAGCCGAGAGAGTGAGGTGAAAGTCACTTTGGCACTGTCCATCCATCCATCCATCTTCTTCCGCTTATCCAAGGTCAAGTCACGGGGGCAGCAGCCTAAGCAGAGAAGCCCAGACTTCCCTCTCCCCAGCCACTTCATCCAGCTCCTCCTGGGGGATCCCGAGGCGTTCCCAGGCCAGCCGAGAGAGATAATCTTCCCAACGTGTCCTGGGTCTTCCCCGTGGCCTCCTACCGGTCAGACGTGCCCTAAACACCTCCCTAGGGAGGCGTTCGGGTGGCATCCTGACCAGATGCCCGAACCACCTCATCTGGCTGCTCTCCATGTGGAGGAGAAGCAGCTTTACTTTGAGCTCCCCCCGGATGACAGAGCTTCTCACCCTATCTCTAAGGGAGAGCCCCGCCACCCGGCGGAGGAAACTCATTTCGGCCGCTTGTACTCGTGATCTTGTCCTTTCGGTCATGACCATAGGTGAGGATGGGAACGTAGATCTACCGGTAAATCGAGAGCTTTGCCTTCCGGCTCAGCTCATTCTTCACCACAACGGATCAATACAGCGTCCGCATTACTGAAGACGCCGCACCGATCCGTCTGTCGATCTCACCATCCACTCTTCCCTCACTCGTGAACAAGAATCCGAGGTACTTGAACTCCTCCACTTGGGGCAAGATCTCCTCCCCAACCCGGAGATGGCACTCCAACCTTTTCCGGGCGAGAACCATGGACTCGGACTTGGAAGTGCTGATTCCCATTCCAGTTGCTTCACACTCGGCTGCAAACCGATCCAGTGAGAGCTGAAGATCTTGGCCAGATGAAGCCATCAGGACTACATCATCTGCAAATAGCAGAGACCCAATCCTGCAGCCACCAAACCAGATACCCTCAAAGCCTTGACTGCGCCTAGAAATTCTGTCCATAAAGGTTATGAACAGAATGGGTGACAAAGGGCAGCCTTGGCGGAGTCCAATCCTCACTGGAAACGTGTCCGACTTATTGCCAGCAATGCGGACCAAGCTCTGACACTGATCATACAGGTAGCGAACTGCCACAATAAGACAGTCCGTTACCCCATACTCTCTGAGCACTCCCCACAGGAGTTACCGGGGGACACGGTCGAATGCCTTCTCCAAGTCCACAAAACACATGTAGACTGGTTGGGCAAACTCCCATGCACCCTCAAGGACCCTGCCGAGAGTATAGAGCTAGTCCACAGTTCCACGACCAGGAAAAAAACCACGCTGTTCCTCCTGAATCCAAGGTTCGACTACCTGGCGTAGCCTCCTCTCCAGTACACCTGAATAGACCTTACCGGGAAGGCTGAGGAGTGTGATCCCACGGGGCCTTGCCACCGAGGAGCTTTTTAACTACCTCGGCAACCTCAGCCCCAGAAATAGGAGAGCCCTCCACAGATTCCCCAGGCCCTGCTTCCTCATAGGAAGACGTGCTGGTAGGATTGAGGAGGTCTTCGATGTATTCCCTCCACCGATCCACAACATCCGCAGTCGATGTCAGCAGAACACCCTCCCCACCATACACGGTGTTGACATTGCACTGCTTCCCCTTCCTGAGGCGGCGACTGGTGGTCCAGAATCGCTTCGAAGCCGTCCGGAAGTCATTTTCCATGGCTACCCCAAACCCCTCCCATGTCCGAGTTTTTGCCTCCGCGACCGCTGAAGCCGCACACCGCTTGGCCTGTCGGTACCTGTCCGCTGCCTCCGGAGTCCTATGAGCCAAAATAGCTCGATAGGACTCTTTCTTCAGCTTGACGGCATCCCTTATGGCTGGTGTCCACAAGCGGGTTCTAGGATTACCGCCACGACAGGCACCAACCACCTTGCGGCCACAGCTCCAATCAGCCGCCTCGACAATAGAGGTACGGAACATCGTCCACTCGGACTCAATGTCCAGCACCTCCCTCGTGACATGTTCAAAGTTCTTCCGGAGGTGGGAATTGAAACTCTCTCTGACAGGAGACTGCCAGGCATTCCCAGCAAACCCTCACAATGCGTTTGGGCCTGCCAGGCCTGTCCGGCATCCTCCCCCACCATCGCAGCCAACTCACCACCAGGTGGTGATCGGTAGAAAGCTCAGCCCCTCTCTTCACCCGAGTGTCCAAAACATGAGACCGCAAATCCGATGACACAACTACAAAGTCGATCATGGAACTGCGGCCTAGGGTGTCCTGGTGCCAAGTGCACATATGGACACCCTTATGTTTGAACATGGTGTTTGTTATGGACAATCTGTGACGAGCACAAAAGTCCAATAACAAAACACCACTCGGGTTCAGATCCGGGCGGCCATTCTTCCCAATTACGCCTCTCCAGGTTTCACTGTCGCAGCCAACATGAGCGCTGAAGTCCCCCAGTAGAACGAGGGAATCACCCGGGGGAGCACTCTCCAGTACTCCCTCGAGTGAATCCAAAAAGGGTGGGTACTCTGAGCTGCCGTTTGGCGCGTAAGCGCAAACCACAGTCAGGACCCGTTCCCCAACCCGAAGGCGGAGGGAAGCTACCCTCTCGTCCACCGGGTTGAACTCCAACGTGCAGGCTCTGAGCCGGGGGACAACAAGAAGTTCCACCCCAGCCCGTCGCCTCTCATTGCTGGCAACGCCAGAGTGGAAGAGAGTCCAGCCCCTCTCAAGAGACCTGGTTCCAGAGCCCTTGCTGTGCGTCGAAGTGAGTCTGACTATATCTAGCCGGAACTTCTCCACCTCGCGCACTAGCTCAGGTTCCTTCCCCCCCAGCGAGGTGACGTTCCACGTCCCAAGAGCTAGCTTATGTAGCCGAGGATCGGACCGCCAAGTGCCCTGCCTTTGGCTGCTGCCCAGCTCACACTGCACCCGACCTCTATGGCCCCTGCTATGGGTGGTGAGCCCATTGGAGCCTCTTTGGGCTGTGCCCGGCCGGGCCCCATGGGGACAGGCCCGGCCACC
>NC_084563.2:28219598-28222098 GCF_033978685.3 Nerophis lumbriciformis | reverse complement strand
AAGCGACTGGGATGAGAATCAGCACCTCCAAGTCCGAGTCCATGGTTCTCGCCCGGAAAAGGGTGGAGTGCCATCTCCGGGTTGGGGAGGAGATCTTGCCCCAAGTGGAGGAGTTCAAGTACCTCGGAGTCTTGTTCACGAGTGGGGGAAGAGTGGATTGTGAGATCGACAGGCGGATCGGTGCGGCGTCTTCAGTAATGCGGACGCTGTATCGATCCGTTGTGGTGAAGAAGGAGCTGAGCCGGAAGGCAAAGCTCTCAATTTACCGGTCGATCTACGTTCCCATCCTCACCTATGGTCATGAGCTTTGGGTTATGACCAAAAGGACAAGATCACGGGTACAAGCGGCCGAAAAGAGTTTCCTCCGCCGGGTGGCGGGGCTCTCCCTTAGAGATAGGGTGAGAAGCTCTGCCATCCGGGAGGAGCTCAAAGTAAAGCCGCTGCTCCTCCACATCGAGAGGAGCCAGATGAGGTGGTTCGGGCATCTGGTCAGGATGCCACCCGAACGCCTCCCTAGGGAGGTGTTTAGGGCACGTCCCACCGGTAAGAGGCCGCGGGGAAGACCCAGGACACGTTGGGAAGACTATGTCTCCCGGCTGGCCTGGGAACGCCTCGGGGTCCCACAGGAAGAGCTGGACGAAGTGGCTGGGGAGAGGGAAGTCTGGGCTTCCCTGCTTAAGCTGCTGCCCCCGCGACCCGACCTCGGATAAGCGGAAGAAGATGGATGGATGGATGGATGGATAATAGGGGTGTCAAAAAAATTATTTTGAGAATGATTGCGATTCTTATTTTTAACGATTTTTAATGGATTCACAAAAAGCTTTTTTATTGTATTTTTAATGTGTCCTGGAGATGTAGATGATCAATATCTGATGTACACATTTACTTTAGAAAAGAGAAGTGTTGAATACTTCTCTTTTTATTTGATGTTATATCGTTGGTGACAATAATCATGGATCAATATATTGATAACACAGATAGAAAGAATGTTTTCTGTGTGCAACTTTCACTTCCAGTGTCCAGTGGTCATCTTAGAAATAAACTAAATAAAGAAAGAATGTTGGAAAATGAGAAAAAAGAAAACAACGTTTTCATTTCTGTTACCTGTCAACTTTCATTGTTGTGGAATGAAATATAAAACACAAATCTAATCGTGTTTATATGGAGTTGTTGCTTTTAGAAACACAGAACTTTGTTTTCAATGTCGTGTTTCAGTATTTTTAAATGCAACTTCAATGACCAGACCCGTACTGGTCATGTTGGATTAGACTAATACCTGAACCCTGACCGGGACAGGCGCTGATTAGTCACCTTTCAAATGTGTCCAGAAATAACTGGGCCAAAAGCAGTTTTTCCTGATGCAAGTCCTAAGCCGGTGTTGTGTTCCAGGGAGCCTGGCAGGAGGCAGCAGCAGCTCCAGCAGCAGCGGGGTCGGAGGTTGTGTGGGCAACGGGAGCGAGGACGTCGGCCCTATGGTGCTGGACAACCCTGCTGCCTTCCCCCACGAGGAGAACCTCGGTCTGGAGATCATTCGAGAGGAATCCAACGCGCCCCTCCTCCCGCCGCGGCCCCCTCCCCCGGATAGCCAGCCGCCGCCTCCCCCGCACAGCTACTCCAGGCCCCGCCGCATCCCGCAGGAAACCAGCGAGAGCTTCTTCCCTCTGCTGACCAACGAGCACACCGACGAGCAGACGCACTCGCCCAGCCACAGAGACTCGCTGTACACCAGCATGCCGGTCCTCACCGACCTCCCGGACGCCCAGATGAACGGTCTGACGGATGGCGAGGAGGACAGCTCCGGAGAACTGCAGCCCTGTAAGAGCGCCACCGCTCCGGAGTTGGACGACGTCTACTACAAGAGCATGCCCAACCTGGGCTCCAGGAACCACCTTCACGACCTGCAGAGCTACTACCACATGGGCCGCGGAGGCAGCGACGGCTACATGGTGTCCGGCAGCAAGGAGGAGTCCGATTCTTCGCCTGAGGAGTCCCCTGTAGACCCTTCCCACCTGGTCACCAGTCTATAGAGTCCACCAAGAGACTCCTATCCCTCCCTGAGCTCACAACCTTCCACTGTTGTTGACTGACAGGCCCAGCGGATCCGCCCCTGGACTCCAACGTGGTTCAGAACAATATGGGGGCTGAATGTATTGTCACCAGAGGGCGGCGCCGTAGGCACTTTGTGAATAGCAAACCTTGAGTAAAACCTTGGACCTAGAAGGGAGGGATCTGTAATTTTGGACCTGAAAGTTCGAACCCCCACACCCCTGATTACTAAGGTCTGTGTTTCTGTTTGTCAGTCTGGCTCAAAAAGACGTGTTCCAAGGCCAACATAGTCTGGCCTCAGGCCAAAGGCCACGCCCCTTGGTCGAGGGGAAGATGTACGATAAAAAGCCCTCAGAAAGCAAACTGCAACCTTTTCTGACCTTCTTCAACTCTGCTCTGCGGGAGTGGAGTCCAGGCCCGTGTGGTCCATCCTTGCAACTGCGCTCAGAACAAA